>NW_028283568.1:2122500-2365000 GCF_059441095.1 Idiotropiscis lumnitzeri
AGCTAACGCCGGACACCGTTGTGGAATTTGACGGCTTCCAAATACTACTTGCGGACAGGACACTGGAAAGCGGTAAGAGGAAAGAGGAGGGCTGGCTGTGTTTGTTAATGATAGATAGTGTAACCCTAGGCACATCACAGCTAAGGAGCAACTTTCCAGTCGGGACAATGAGCTGCTAGCTGTTAGCATGCGTCCATACTTGACAAGCATCGCGAGTTAACAAGGACGCGCACGTAACAGGTGCGTGAGTAAACTGCTTAAAACTTTGATCGTCATTCGGCTGACCTACAAATTGAGACGCTACAGTCAGTTTGACGTTTTTGTTTGCTTCATTGTGGATTGACATGGAGGAACAAGACAGTGGAAAGCGGACATTAAAAATGACGGAGAAAAGCTGTAGAAGATCACAAGCCTAAACGGATGCAGGCACGCAGCTGCAAATTTGCTCAATTGACCTCCATGCAACGTCAAATTGAACAATTGATGGAGGATGATGCAAATGTTGACGCTGTAAAAAACTGAGGTTCGTGTTTGCTTTAGCGGCATGGAGCAAGAATTTGTGGACCTCAATTCCGGTCTGCAAAATTTAAAGACTGAAGAGGATTTTGCCGATGACCAAAATAACTGGTTTATTCCAAAAAATGTAATTAATGGAAATGTGAGCAATGGAAGAAGGACGTTTTGAAACGTGCAGAGGAAGGATGCAATAAACAAATATCACCTGCTGATAGTAGATCTGCATCAACTAACTACACCCATAGAAGTAGAAGTAAAGAATCTAACAGACAGAAGCTCACTTCTGTCAACGTCTTCAATTAAATTAAAGGCTCAAATGGAACGAGCATGTTTAAAGGCAAAGGCTGCTGATTTACAACAAAGGTTGGCACTTGAGCAAGAAGAAGCTGCAATTAAAGCAAAGAAGGAAATGCATGCAATGCAAACGGCACTCCCTGAGTCTGATGGATGTCTTGAGAAGATATGAAAATACCCAGGAGGATGGTATCCACATTCCTGATGAGTGTGTTACAATTTAAACAAGGAAAAACATTCAATTACCATCACAGCCTATCAGAGCAACAAGCAGTGTTGACCTGAAATGCTCCCACTTCGACTATTCCAATGGCTAGATTTCCACATCAGACAGAAAGTAGAGAACAACAGGGACCGGTGCTTGATGGCCTTTGCCACGCAATCTCACAGCAAGCCAGTGTCGCAGAATACTTAGCAAAGAGTCAAAAAGCATCGCTTCTTCCCGAACTTTCCATTCCTACGTTTAAAGGCGACCCTCTGCATTATAAAACCTGTATAGGTGCCATTGAACATGGGATTGAAGGCCGTACAAGTGATAACCGTGATCATCTTCAATTTTAGCTGCAGTATACTAGTGAACAACCACATGAGTTGGTGAAGAGCTGCATCCATATGGAACCTCTGACAGGATATACCAAAGCAAAACAAATCTTGAAGGAGTTTTATGGTGATGACTTCATGATAGCAGAAGCATATTTAAAGGAAGCCATGGATTGGCCAACAATCAAGTCTGAAGATGGTGTTGCACTTCAGTCTTTCACATTATTCCTTATGGGCTGTTCGAACATAATGGCAGATGTTAATTACATGGAGGACTTGGACAACATGGCTAATATAAAGGCATTGGCAAACAAACTTCCATACAGACTTATAGAATCTTGGAGAAAATTTGCCTGCAATCTCCAAGAAAGAACAAATAGAAGAGTGAAGTTTAAGGATTTTGTTGACTTTGTTGACAAGCACGAAAGATTTCTATAAAACAGAAAACAAAATCACAACACACAGAAACAACAAAATCAAAGAAAGTCTTCACAACAGTCATTGTGCCCGCCAAGATGGAAAACAACAAAACCACCACGCCAAAGGCAGAACCTGTTTCAGTGGATGCTATTGCCAAACCATGTGCTAATTGTAATGGAGAGCAACACAGTCTCACAATTGGTAAGGAATTTAGGAGAAAGCATCACAAGGATAAGATTGACTTCTTGAGGAGCAAGGGTCTGTGTTTTGCATGTTTGATGCACGGTCGCATTAGCAGTTGCTGGAAACAAAAGCTTCAATGTCAAGAATGCTCTAGACTGCATCCTACAGCACTACACATTGTCCATAAACTTCTGCAAAGAAACAGCCTAAGACGATTGTGAATAGCAGTACCTATTAAGCGCCCTCGTACAAACAACAGAAACCTGGGGTGTCACTGGGGCCTGTAAATAGGACTGCATCCTTTCAATAATTCCGGTATGGGTCAAGGCACAAAAAGGAACCAAGACAGTGGCGACTTACTGTCCGGTTTAAAAATGCCCTGACGCCTTTTTTAGACTGAAATAACTTACTAAAGTTTTCGTTTTGTGCCATTCAGAATGGGAGAGGGAGCCAGGAGGCGAAACAGCCGTCTTGCCAGTTCAATCCCGCACACCCTCTGACTCTCACCCTCCGTTCTGCCTTTTTATTGAAACTAACTCATCAATAACTAATCACCAGAAGACAGAAAAGCATCAACAACTAATCACCAAGAGACAGAAAAGATCAATAACTCACGGTATAAAGGTCAGTTTAACTAAAGCATCAATAACTAATCACCAGGGACTCCAGCAGGCAGAAAATCATAACCCAAGGTCAGTTTAACTAAACACATCTTCAGGATACGGTGTCTGTGTGTGTGTGTGTTAAAATAACAAGTAAGTGTCTCTGTGTGTGTTCAACATTAATGAGTGTATAAAAACATGATTATGAATACACAAACTGATTACCTATCCTCAGCCCATCTTACATTTCCCTCCTGTTGTGGATTTAAAAATCATGTCCTTACGGCTTTAAGACAGATCATCATAATGAAATCATACAACAGTGTGATCATCAGTGGAGGAGCGAAAACCTCACATTAGGGAAAAATTCCCCTCCTCCCTTCCGGCGTAGAATGAGATCCTCATAATTTGATGACCATCAGGGAATAAAACTTGTCCCTGGGGTGACTTGGTGGAGGCCCTTGCCTCGTTGTAGGAGAGATAAGATAAGATAAGATAAGATAAGATGTCCTTTATTAGTCCCACAATGGGGAAATTTGAGGTGTTACAGCAGCAAAGATATAGATCACACAGAGTCGGCGGCGTAATGTAGCCGTTAATGTATAACATTAGCAGCAGACATTCAGAAAAAGCATGCAAATATACACAGTATAAACGTATCTAAGTGTAAGGAAACACTCCTAATGTTTGTCCATTATACGGAGGGGGAAACGCTGTAATGATAAAAACTACTGAATGATTGAAAATACTGCAATCATAAAAATATTGCAATGATAAAAGTACTGTAATGGTAAGAGTACTGAAATGATAGAAAAGTACTGCATGATAGAAAATACTGCAATGGTAAAAGTACTGTAATAGTAAAAGTACTGCAACGATAGAAAAATACTGCAATGATGAAAGTACTGCAATGGTAAAAGTACTGCAATGGTAAAAGTACTGTAATAGTAAAAGTACCGCAATGATAGAAAAATACTGCAATGATAAAAGTACTGCAATGATAAAAGTACTGTAATAGTGAACATCCTGCAGTGGTAGAAATACTACAGTGATAGAAGTATTGTAATAAGAATACTGTAATGGTAAACAAAATACATCATTGGTCAATATTTAAGTACACCCTTGGCTGAAAGTACAGTAGTAGTTAATATTGCATCCTAGGACTGCACAATTGCACTAATGCCCTCCCGTTTGTAGGCCTGACCCAATGTTCTTGTTAAAAAGTCTGACAGCAGTTGGCAGGAAGGAGCGGCGAAATCTCTCTTTGGTACAGCGAGGGTGTAAAAGTCTGTCACTGAAGGAGCTGTAAAGTGTTCTCAGAGTGTCATTGAATGGGTGGGCTGGTTTGTCCAGCATTGATGACAGTTTTGCCGTCATCCTTCTGCCCCCCACTGAGTCCACAGAGTCCAGGGAGCAGCCCAGGACAGAGCTGGCCCTCCTCACCAGTTTGTCCAGTCTCTTTTTGTCTCGGCCCGAGATGCCTCCTGCCCAGGAGACCACTCCATAGAAGATGACTGATGAAACCACCGAGTCATAGAAGTTCCTGAGGAGTGTTCCCCGAACGCCAAAGGACCTCAGCCGCCTGAGTAGGAAGAGTCTGCTCTGACCCTTCCTATAGAGAGCGTCTGTGTTGTCGCTCCAGTCCAGTTTATTGTTCAGATGAACACCCAGGTACTTGTAAGTTGAGACCCTCTCAACGTCTGTTCCCTGGATATTCACTGGTGCAGGTGGAGAGTGCCGACGCTTGCGGAAATCCACCACCAGCTCTTTGGATTTCCCAGCGTTGATTTGGAGGCGGTTCTGCTGACACCAGTCCACGAACCCCTGCGTAACCCCTCTGTACTCCCGATCGTCATCGTCAGTGATGAGGCCAACAATCGCAGAGTCATCAGAGAACTTCTGCAGGTGACAGGTTGTGGAATTGTATTTGTAGTCCGAGGTGTAGAGGGTGAACAGGAAGGGAGCCAGCACAGTTCCCTGCGGCGCTCCCGTGCTGCAGAGGAGCACGTCAGACACACAGTCCTGTGTTCTCACGTACTGTGGCCGGTTTGTGAGGTAGTTGTGAATCCATGTGATGAGGTGGTGGGCCACTCCCGCCTGCTCCAGCTTGTCTCCCAATAAGGCGGGCTGGATGGTGTTGAAAGCACTTGAGAAATCAAAGAACATGATCCTCACCGTGCCCCCCGCCTTCTCCAGGTGGAAGAGTGAAGTGTGGAGCAGGTAGATGATGGCATCATCCACACTGATGCCAGGCTGGTATGCAAACTGGAGTGGGTCCATTGAGGAGCTGACCAGGGGGCGCAGATGGACGAGGACCAGTCTCTCCAGGGTCTTCATCAGATGAGACGTCAGCGCCACTGGTCTGAAGTTGTTGAGCTCCTTCGGATGGGGTGTCTTTGGAACCGGAACCAGGCAGGATGTTTTCCACAGCTGGGGGACTCTGCCCAGCTTCAAGCTCAGGTTGAACATGTGCTGGACGATTCCACACAGCTGGTCTGCGCAGGATTTGAGGAGCTGGGAGCTGATCCCATCTGGGCCTGCCGCCTTCCTCGCCTTCATCTTCCTCAGCTGGTTCTTCACCTGAGATGTTGTGAGGAACAAGGCTGAGCAGGAGGAAGTGGTGGTTGTCTGATGAGGCTGGGAACTGGAGCCTGTGGAGAGAGAGAGGGGCGAGAGAGGGGGAGAGAGGGTCTTGTTCGCAGTGGCAGGAGGGGTGGGTGGGGGCTGCATCAGGGAAGCCTGAGCGGGGTCAGACATTTGATCAAACCTATTGAAAAATAGGTTCAACTCATTTGCCCACTGAAGCCCCCCCCCTTCTGGGTCTTACCTGCTTGTCCGTGGCCTGAGATGGTCTTCAGGCCCCTCCAGACATCCCTGGCATTGTTCCGCTGCAGTTGTTCTTCCATCCGCATCCTGTAGGACAGCCGTCCTTACCTCCCGGATCTTCGTGTATGGTGTGTGTGTGTGTGCACGTGTGAGGACAGGGGCAAGAAGTCCATGTGTTTTTACGTTTCAGTGTCCAGTTTGAGTTCGTCATTCTCAACATTAATCAGGTTGTAATGGTACATTTGGGCAACAAACCTACGATTAACCATCGTCTTTGTCATAAAAATAATGCAACATGAACAGACTACACATAACAAAATGAAAACTATAATTATCCCTATATATAGTTTTTTAAATTCTTCATAGTGGTCATAACATCAATAATTGTTTCATTTTTATTAAAAATTTAAATGCAGTAATGTACTCCAATCAAGGCTGATATTCCTTTATGTACGTCATTAATTTCCAAACAATATCTAATCTTTTTGTTCTGTGGCTTCAACATATTTATCATCTCATCAATATTAGCACCACAGAGTACTGAGTTTCGAGATCCTCACAATAGTCGTTCTCAAAATGATATTTTATTTTTATCAATTTAGCTTTGTTAAGGTAAGATATTTTATTGACAATCTAACATTAATATGCAAAGAACATGTACATTAGTACGAAATGTAAAAGAAAATTGTGGTGGGGGGGTGCGAATTGTTTTCTTCTTGGTAGGGGGGGCATGACAGGAAATAATTGAGAACCACTGGTCTAGTCACACACCAGCTCAGGTTCATTCCCTACCAGAGAAATGACATTCCATGTCCCCAGAGCTAGGCGCTTTATGTTGCCGGGGATTGGACTGCCTTTGACTGCCTCCTAGCTCAAAGGAAACCCAAATTCTTTGGTCCCGCCCACTGGTAGTGAGCCGAAGCCCTTGTATTAAATAATAAATAAATACATAAAATAAAAAAATTAATAAATTTAAAAAACGGACCGATCCACTGCTTGGGTTAGTTTGACCCACCTTGAGATCCGTTCCCACTCAGTGACAGTGTCTACAAGCCACTGCCACCAGGCCAGTGAACCCAACGTCCAGGCAGTGACAAAAAACGTGATCAAATTACATTGCTCATCATAAGGTGTTTGTGAGACGCTCTTTGTATGTTTCCTCAATTAAGACCTGTTTTCCATTGGTGTATTTGAAAAAAGTGGTGAACCTGTTAAATTCACTACAAAACGTTCAGAAGATGAAAGTAATGTTTGAAAATATTATTTTTCTATCGACATGCCGGCGGGCGGGCACAGATAGAGAGTGATAAAGCAGCACCACCCGCGCGGGGCGTGCTGACGAAAAGGCAAGCGCTCCTCCTCTCATCGCGTCCTTATTAAGACAGAAAAAAGACGCTGTTGAATTTTACCTATTCGCAGTTCGAGCAGGTGCTTAACGCTGGAGAATATCACCACTTCGAAGTTCGAACTGCTGTTGAAACGGAGAGGTAAGTGTTTTTCGTTGGGTTTTTTTCAAAACATGCGTCGAGTGCATTTGTTCATAGTTAGAGATAGTTGTGTGGAAAACACTATACAAAGTAGCACCATGGATGTGGGCCTACAACACTGGCCTAGCAAACATGTGCTCCTACATTGACATAATTGACGAGCTCCAGTTAAGCATTGAATAATTATAAAACGTCATGGTGCTTTTACTCATTTAAAGAACTAAACCGACGCGTATTGTCATCCGGTGGTCAGGTTTGCATTGAATGTGAGCACGAGGGACGCTAGCTTGTTGCGTTAGCTTTGCGGAGCTAACAGCTTGCACTTTTGTTATAGAACAACAGAATGCAAGTACCATGATAATTTCTGTCATTAATTTTTGTGTAAGACACGATGTTCACTGGTTAATTACATGATTCTTAAAGCAAAGGTTACTGTGAATGCAATTTTGGTAAGATTTTTGTAGTCACACTGCATAAATCTGTCTGTGTCTGTTGTTTAAACTTCAATATAAACTATTTTGGTTGAAATCGTTAATTGGGATGGAGGAATTGATATTTTTTTAATTTATAATTTATTTTTCTTACACTGATATTGTTAAAACTCCATTTAGCCCATAGTATTAATAATTCTCAACACAATACTGTCTTTTTTCTTTATAGAATAAACAATGCCTTCCCTGAGATGCAGGAAGTCCCCAAAGCAGGATACTATTGAACATGCAGTCAAGGGTCTGGACAAGACTGCAGAGTTAGAAGCGAAGTATATAAACTAATTTAAAGGTATGATGTTAACGCTTTTGCTAAGATATATTATTGTTTTCTGATAACCAAGCTGACATCGTTTTTTAAGTGGTTATTTTACATTAAGAGTGTCTTGACCTTTTCTTTTGCCACTTTTGTCAGTTTCAAGTTATTTCAGTGAGTGTGAAACCTGATGGTAGGAGTTCTATCTAAATTAAGGCTGTACTTGATGACGCCCTCCGGCATTTTTATACCACAATAGACCGGTGAACAAGTCCGATATTGATAGTCTAGTGTAAAGCACGTAATACGTCACAGAGATCACGTGACGCGATCCAATATGACTGTGTACAGTGTATGTCATTGTTTTGAAACTAAATAATCTTAAAGTTTTTTTTTTACGTAACCAGGTGCAATTGACATTTGTACTTTCAGTCCTAATACATACTGGCTAATGCAATGCTGGAAAATGAATTTTGGCTGGTCTGTTCCTTTAAAATCATAAAGAAGGGCTCTGCTCTATCCCTCACAAGAAGCAATGTTTCAAACCACCCTACATTAGTATAGTGGCCCAAATGAATATGATGACTCCTTATTTGTGTGCTTAAAAATATGACGAAGCTAACTTGATTTCCCTGTTAACTAGGTCGAGGAGTATTTACCAAGGCCCCTTTCAGGAAAGACGACTTTATTCTTTATTATGGAGTACAGAGGAAAATTGATAGATTCTGATGAATCTCAACGCAGGAAGATGGATGGAAGAGGCACTGTCTTTTTGTTTGACTTCCGCCGGCAAGAAAAAACTTGGAGGTGAGGCAAAGATTGAGATGTTATCTTATTTTTGTTTTTATTTAAAAAAATAAACACATACTCATCCCATAAGTGTTAGGGGAAAAATCATTCTCTAAGCAAAAATGTATAATTACTTTTATTCATGCGTTGAATCTGTACAAATGAAAATATAGATCATGAAGTCTCAAAGACAAGCTGTTAATAGGGTCTGATTCCAATAGAAATTTCTTGTATGATTTGATTTAGATTTAAAAATTGTGGATTTCCTATTTTTATGTTTTGTGTACACAAGATTGTCTCAAAGATTAATTTCTGACATTGATTGAATAATTGTTTTTTTTTTTTTAATCTATTTTAAGTGTTGATGCAGCTCAAGAAGATGGCAGTCTGGGAAGACTGGTTAATGATGACCACATGCACCCCAACTGTAAAATGAAGAAGATGACAACAGAGGACAGACCACACCTCTGTCTGTTTGCGCTCCGAGACATTGATGTTGGCGAAGAAATAACTTAAGACTATGGACCAGCTGGACTTGGAGAACACAGGTTTGTAAGATGCATCTTTAAGTACAATAACAGAGCCCACTTGTGGTGTTCTGGTGATGTAGTTTCCAATTAGTTTGGCAATCTAATAAATGTATGTGAGGTTTCTATGGAAGTTGAACATGCTGACTGACTGGGGGAGTTCTCCATTGTCCACTATCTGTAATTCAAATTTGTGGGTCTGAGTCAAAGTTTGGCTCTGCAGGAACAACGAACTGGTCAGGGAGTGACAGTATTACAAAGTTCTGCGTTACTCCTTTCTGGGCGGTGGCCCTGTTAGGCCATCATATGCCATATTGCAAATATCCCCATTGTGGGACTAATTAAGGACATCTTTATGTTGTGGTTTCCCTACCAGAACCAGCACCAACCCTGTATATTCATGATATAAAACACTGTTTCAATTTGATATTTAGCCTTTCTATACTGTAAAAATAGAAGACCCCAGGCTTTCCTGCGCGCCCTTGCCCAATTGGTGGTGTTCAGGAGACAACCTGGGACTGAAATATCAGTCACAACCAGTGTTGTTTTCGTCACTGATGACTATGACGAAAATACTTCGTTAACGCCCCTTTTTTAATGACGATGACAAGCTATACGAGGTTCTTTTATGACGAAAACATGACGTGATGTACATGAATTTTTTTCGTTGACTAGACAAAATTGTTAGCATGTGGTTCATAAATTATTTTATGTTGCTTTTAGTGAAATAAAGCCACAACAGTTGCCCAACAAAATGTTTTGCTTCTCTGCTTATTTTGGAGCAGTGAGTATTGATTCCACTGTTGCCACTTTTTTCTGTTTGTAATGAAGAATCCTTAGTAGTCCATCCAAAAGTCTTTGTTATTGGGTGGAAACCTTGAATGCCTTGTTTTAACTCAAATGGACTTAAACCCATCCATCCATCCATCCATCCGTTATCTGTACCGCTTCTCCTCACTAGGGTCGCGGGGGGTGTTGGAGCCTATCCCAGCTGTCTTCGGCAGTAGGCGAGGTACACCCTGAATTGGTGTCCAGCCAATCGCAGGACATGCATAGACGAACAACCATCCACGCTCACACTCATGCCTCGGGGCAATTAGAGTGTCCAAGCAACTTGCCATGCATGTTTTAAGAATATGGGAGGAAACCGGATTACCCAGAGGAAACCCACGCAGGAAGGCCGGAGCCAGAATCGTACCTACGACCTCAATATTGTGAGGCCATCATGCTAACCAGTTGGGCCACCGTGCCGCTTGGACTAAAACCTTTGTGAATAAATTGACGAAAACTAGGGTAAAACTTTTTTTGCGTTTCCGTCGATTAAAACTGGACTAAAACCCTTTTTTTAGTTTTCGTTGACTAAAACTGGACTAAAACTATAACGAATTGGGATGACTAAATGTGATGTAAACAAATCAGCACTTTGTCCAAATGACTTGGACAAAATCTAAAATGCCTGCCAAAAACAACACTGGTCACAACACGTGTCTACAGAAGATTAATTGGCATGGGCGAAATTAATTAGTTTTATTTCATTCATGAGCTTATGTTTTGTTTTGGGTGGCTAAGGCTTAAAATGTGTAAAAATCTAATCCAACCTCAAATATAATTAATTCAATAAATTTATGATGCTACTAAAACATCGAAGCAGCCTCCTCCAGGCTTTACAGACTCAGAAATGGAGGTATGCGTATCGTGTGCTCATCCTGTCGTGTCTCGAGATGTTAAAATTGCAGTTAGATAGACGTGTGCTGATTAGACAAGACTTCTAATATATCTGGTGTCACAGGATATTTGTCAGTGAATGTGTATGTCTGGTTTGAGGCTCACTCAGCTTTTTCTTGTGTTGTGGGGTCCAGTTGAGTTGAATTGCGAGTCAGGTATGTTGGCCATCTGACACCCAACTGTCAGGTTTGCGTTCGTGGGGACCCCGTAGAGCCATTTTTATTGTTGACATAAATCATAGCTAATCATCTTTTCCTTCATTATCATATGAAATACAGTTAGGAGTTGTATGTGCCTTTACTATGTTATAATCTTAGAACCTACCAGCCACTACAGCTGTCCGACAAGAAGACTTTTGGCTGTCCTGTGCTCCATTGCGGCCCTGGTGGCGTTCAAAAGACAACCTGTGACTGAAATATCAGTCACAACATATCTCTACTGAAGATTAATTGTCATGCGCTAAAGTAATTGGTTTTGTTTCATTCGTGAACTTGTTCGTTAAAATGTGTAAAATTCTGATCCATTTTCTTTTTTTTAATTCATTAAATTAATATTCAACTTGTTCATTAGGATGGAGGACAACCGACAATGACTGAATCGGCTGAGGTTGATGCCACCAGAACATCGAAGCAGCCTTCTCAAGGTTTGACAGACTCTGAAAAGGAGGTATGCGTATCATGTGGTCATCCTGTCGTGTCTTGAGATGTTAAAATTACAGTTAGATAGACCTGTGCTGGTTGGACAAGTTTTCTAATATATCTGGACATAAATCGTAGCTAATAATATTTTCCCTCATCATCATATGATATACAGTTATGCGTAGTGTATGTCTTTACTATGTTACAATCTAAGAACCTACCAGCCACTACAGTTCTCTCATTGGGAGACTTAAGCTTTCGTCAGGCTGTCGACTGCTGCATTGCCCTCTTATTGGCTTTAAGTACACAACCTGTAACTGAATTATCTGTCAGAACAGAACCTATGTGTCCACAGCAGGTGATTTGGCATGTGGATTCTTCAGATTTTTAGAAAATAGGTAAAATTGTGATCAAAAGTTTAAAATGTATAAAATTCTGGTATAGTTTGCAATAGTATATCTATTAAATCAATCAAAACTTCTTAACAAGGATGGAGAACATTGGCTGTGACCGAATTGGTTGAGGTTTACATTACCAGGACCATTGAGCAGCCTCCTCGGGATCTACAAATTTAGGAATGAAGATATGCATCCCATGTTACAATCCTGTTATGGCCCGAGGTTTTGAAGTTGCAGTTACATATTGGGCTGGGCGATATGGCTGATAAGTACATAGCGATATAAGTATTTCATATGGGTCCATCGATACACATTGAATTCTTTTTTCAAATTATTTTATTCATTATTTTTTTTATTTTCCAATATTTTCACTGCCCTGTTAAAAAAACATTTAATGTAGTTTTCCTCCCGGGAGCTTTTTGTTACGGTCAATTAAGTGTTTTTGTTAAATATAGCTGCGTAGAATAATTATATGCATTATTATCGGACCACAATGTTTTGGTTTTGCAAATAATTTCCTAAAATCATTCTAATTTTGTTATTACATTATTTTGTCATAATATCATTCATCAATATTTTAGTTTTTTTTTTTTTTCAAATAGAATTAAGACCTTTTTCTGTGCAGATTCCTCTGGGGATTAAGTATTTAATGGGTTCTCAATTTTCTCTTGGACTCTGATGCAACCCAGTCTCCTCCCTTGGACAAAAAATATGGGCTGAATCTTCCTTGGAATAACGACACAGATTCTGACGAATCATTGTCAAATCCTGCCCCTGAACTTTGTGCCTCAGACCCAGACCATATTACTATCCCAAGGCTCAGGAGGACCAAAAGTATACAGGTAAACAACCCATATAGATTTCAGGGAATCTTACAAGCAAATTGCATATATTTTATTGGTCTCCTGCCTTCTATCCTTTATATTTCGTTGTTGTTGTTGTTTTTTAGATTAAAAAAACAGGCTGACTTTGGAATGGATAAGCATTATTACTCCAACTCAGATGACAGTGGAGATGAATATATTCCGGATACAAGTGAGGCCTCTGATTCAGACGGAAGTGAATCTTTGAAAATTGTGGACCCTCTCTTGAAGTCTAAGAATGCCTTCAGAGATTTTTCTCCCACACCACGAATCTCAAAAGCCACCTCAACGCAGGTTGTTAATCAAGGGCGTTCACCCGTTCGGAGGAGTAGCAGCACTGGTGTGATTCTTGAATTCTATGGCTCTTCAAATATTTGTGCAGTTTAACACAAATCATCCAAAATAGAATTCAAGCACATCTGTGACAGAAATTCAAATTCAGAAGTCAAAGAGAGAGAACAAAAAAAAAAATCTAATGCTGCGCTTCTTCCGAAGACATATACTGTAAACATTAAATGTATGTTAGGACAATCTTGAAAAAAGTATTAGAACACCCTTTACTTTTATTTCTTGTTAATTTTATTAACCAAAATATGTCCATTTTTATTACAGATTAATGAATACAAAATTAAAACTCTAATCAGCTACTTTTTAATCGTTATATTTGTATAAACAAATGTTATACATCTGTGTGTTAACTTATACAAGAAATGACGGAAAAGCAAGGGTGGTTTAGTATTTTTTTATCGTATATAGTCTGTATAATATCTTTAACCTATGCTGATGCTGTTTAATACTGATTTAAATAATAATAATAATGTCATAATCTGTTGGTTTTACATGAACAAAACCTTTCAAGCACTTTTTAAAATTCTAAATACTACCTCTTGTCAGTAAGTTGGTTCACAGCACTGCCTTGGAGTGAAAGTGTGTAGTGCTGAGACAGTCGGTATGTGCTGAGTCGTCTGACGTTTGTGTGACTGGTACCCAGGAAGGTAGCAAAACCAGGCAGTGTGTATGTCGTACCCAGGAAGGCAGAGAAACCAAGCAATATGTATGTGGTACCCACGAAGGCAGAGAAACTAAGCAGTGTGTATGTGGTACCCGGGAAGGTAGCAAAACCAGGGAGTGTGCATAGATACAGACCCCAAAAGTGATTAAAACCAAATAAAGTCCCCAGAAGATCATCTGTAGTCAGGTGAAGGACCCTGTACTTTGTTCAACTCATTTACTCCCTTAGACGTACAAAGACGTCTTTTAATGCAATGGCGCCCTCTACCAAAGACGTATAAGTACGTTTCCTGTCTTTTTTACGTCATAGTGTACATAAGGGTCTGATGCAACCTCTGACTGAGAATCAGCCTTGTCCGCATTGTGAATCATGTAAAAATCACCCAGCAGGGGGCAGAGGTGCAAAAGATCCGCCTTGAATCTGCGCCAGAGGTACAAATGGGGGGGCGGGATCCTGGGGTAGACTTATAAGTGTGGAGAGCAGCGTGGGTAGCAGCAGCATCGGCAGCACTAGCAGCAGTCGCATTAGTAGCGTTAGCAATGAAATCCTCCAAGCAAATGACGATCGAGGAATGCTTTTTTGTAAAAAAAAGCTTCCTAAAAGCATCAAGGCGATGGAGACGCTTTGGTTGAGAGGATGACGCTTCGTCGTCGTCACAACAAAACGGCGTCTAAAGAGGGTGCGCGTGCCTTGCGGCCTGCATCGCCTGCCTTCGGACAATAGCCAAAGCAGCTGAGAGTCCTCACCAGATCCCCCCGAACGAGGAGGTAAGCGCTCGCAAGTTACCATTGAACATGTGGTTTTACCCCTCATGCTTTTATTGTACATATCATGCATCTTGCGGGCAGAAAATGTCGCGTAAATGTGCAGTTAGACGCGAGCTTGCTCGCTGACTTCCTCGTCCGGCCGCCTCTATTGCACAATTACACGCGAGCGTAAGTCCTCGCCGACGAGGAAGTAAACGCTCGCAAGTTACCATTAAACATGTGGTTTTAGCCCTCATGCTTTTATTGTACATATCATGCATCTTGCGGGCAGAAAATGTCGCGTAAATGTGCAGTTAGACGCAAGCTTGCTCGCTGACTTTCTCGTCCGGGCGCCTATTGCACAATTACACGCGAGCGTAAGTCCTCGCCGACGAGGAAGTAAACGCTCGCAAGTTACCATTGAACATGTGGTTTTAGCCCTCATGCTTTTATTGTACATATCATGCATCTTGCGGGCAGAAAATGTCGCGTAAATGTGCAGTTACGCGCGAGCGCATCTCCTCCCCGACGAGGAAACAACAATACTGAATGGTGTGGTAATCATGCATACTTTCTAAAATTCACAGATTGTGCATCCCGCGGCAAGAAAGTTCCTCCTCGTCTTGTTGGTGTAAAGAAAGGTAAATTATAATATGAAACTTCACACGCCAGCAATAAAATGCAGCAATAAATATATATTTCCAATTGTTTATATTTCTGTAATTTACAGGTTGTGCATCAGGAAGCAGTGGTTCCGGATGGCGTCACACTGGATGGCAACCGAGGAAAATCGACTTTACAGCAACCCCTGGACCACTGAATGCCGCTGCCCATTTGGAGTCTGAGGAGCCAGCTGATTTCCTGCAGCTGTTTCTCACGGATGAGCTTCTGCAGCACATCGCGGATGCCAGCAATCACTTCCCAGACAATTATTTTCACACAAACCCCAGTGGACAAACACAAGCTCGCCTATTTTCCACGGACCAGCAAAGCCAGACCACAACGAAAGTGTCGGGTCTGTTTGTGCAAAGGCAAACGGAGTGAAACAAGAATGTGGTGTGAACTATGTTGTGTGCCCTTGCATCAAGGCAACTGTTTTATTTTATATCACACAAAAAAAAAGTATGTATGACACTGATGTATTTCATTTTTGTACATAGTTCAACAGTTCAGTCGTTTAGTGTTATGTGCAAATAAATTTATTTTATCAAAAACATTTTTTGTGCTTTTTTTTGTTATTTTATAGAAGGCATGCATTATTTAGATGTTAGAGGTGTCATAAAAGCCATAAATAATAGTGTCAAAATTCAAATTATGGTCAAAATGCATCAGTTTACAAAAAGCTCATTTTCTCAGTTTTTTCCCCAGGGATTGGAGTTTTCATGAAATTTAGCTATTTTCAAATGCCGATTGCTCAAGAATGGAAAAAGATAGGAACAAACATTTTTTTCTGTTGAAAGAAGAGAGTCTCATCTTTCTTCGGGTGTGCTCCATGTCTATATAGCATTAGAATACTATATTCTGTGGGCCTTGCAATATTAGTCAAAACCCAGGAAAACGCTGGGATTGAGCGGGTTGCTCCAGTGAAAATGGCTGGTATTTAATGAGTTAAGACTGGTTAGGACATCCGGCTCGCAGTCCCAAGGTGCAGGGTTCGATCCCGGGACCCAGCTTTCCTGTGTGGAGGTTGCATTTGTGAGTGAGTTTGAGCGCAGATGGTTGTTCGTCTTTGCGTGCCCTGCGATTGGCTGGCAACCACTTCAGGGTGTGCCCCGCCTACTGTCCGTTGACAGCTGGGTAGGCTCCAGCACGCTATCCTTGTGAGAATAAGCGGATTGGATATTACATGTATGTGTTTATGCCCTAGGCCAGGCGAGGGCAAACTACGGCCCGGGGGCCACATGCGGCCCGTTAAGTTTTAATCCGGGCCGCCGAACTTGAAAAAAATTTAATGAATAAACCTTGTTAATGTTTTATTTTCTAAACACTGTGGTTTTCAAAGACAAATATTATTGTTGGAATGCTTTTATTCACTTTCATTTAAAATTAAATGTATTTTTTTTCTCAGATGAGGTGAGGTTTCCAAAACACTCCATCCATCTGCTCCTGGTCCGGCCCCTCTGTCATATTTTAGAACCCATTGTGGTCCTCCAATCAAAAACTTTGCCCGCCCCTGCCCTAGGCTTTGTGTCTTTGCTTGGTTGACTGTGTAATGAGTGTATGAATGCATTTCTTTCTACCAGACACCTTGGACTTCCCATGGCAGATTAATAATCTATTTTATCTATCCATCAGGGTCACGAATGTCATTTGATGAGTAGAGAATTTAGAGTCTCCAATTAACCTAATATACATGGATTTGCGCATGGAAACCTGAGAAAAAGCCCTTAGTCCTACTTTTCCATCTGAACCACTTTATCCTCACGAGGGTCACAGCCGTGACATCCCAGCTGACTTCAGAAAGTAAGTGGGCGACGACTCATGATCTCTTGGTTGAATAATATTGTTAGGGGCTCAAAATGGCCCTCTACAATAAAATGGCAGAAGAATATTACATACTCTCTGGCAGAAGAATATTGCGTTTTTTTTGTTTTGTCCAATTAACTTAAATAAAACTTGGGAAAATTTAATGATTACATGTAAACCAGCTGGTCTTCCCCATACCAAGCCCTGGCTAAAACTGACTGAAAAATGCATGATGTGTGCCTTTTAAACTCCTCGGCCCATCCACTATGCCAGGGATGGGCAAACTTTTTGATTGGGAGGGGGGGGGCACAATGAGTCCTAAAATACATTTAATTTTAAACGAAAGTGAACAAAAGCATTACAACAATATATATGTCTTTGAAAAACCACAGTATTTAGAAAATAAACCATTAACAAGGCTTATTCATTTAATTTTTTTCAAGTTTGGGGGGCTGGATTGAAACGTTTAACGGGCCACAAGTGGCCCCCGGGCCGTAGTTTGCCCAAGTGCCCTAAGCCAATTGATTCTAAAAAATAACAGTTTTCTTCATCAAAACAACATTTTATGATCAACATAAATGTTAGTGAGTACATAAAGGTATACTCATTCGATCTATCATAACCCCATGCACTTAGACTGTACAAAAAAAAGAAAATTTTTATTTTAAAACCTAGTATTTCGCCATGACGTCACACGCTAGCGTCAAGTGCTTGGCGCTAAAAACCCGGAAGTAACAGCGGCGCTCGGTTTGAAAGTGGAGAGTTGTGCATGGTAGGCGAATTCGGGAGAAATGTTTGTTGAACATGAGGACTGTGGCGTAGAAGATGGTTTAACAGCGATCTAGTGCGCACCCAACCGTGATGGCTGACCAACGAAATAAATGCGGACCGACGGAGTGGACTGACAGGACGTGGAAAACAGGTGTGTGGCATGTGTGCGTGTGCACGAATGTGGGAGCGCGTTCACTATGGTGGCAGCGATCGCAAAGCAGCAGCACCACTCCTTGACAAAAGTATTGTACTTTCTCTGATGTTTTGGGTTTGCTCTGCTTTGGGGTTTGTAGTTCTGGCCACGCAAAAGTAACAAAGCAAGTTCTTGGATGTCTGCTTTTTTCTTGAACTGTTAATTGGTTAACATCGTGGCTCTTATTTTTATCTAATGTATGGAGTTTGGTGGCTATCTATATGCACAACTATATTAGTTGCACTTGAAATTGCATACAGAAAATTAGTATAAATAGGTTACGCTATAAAGTATAACAATATTAACAATCGTTATTGTTGTTACTGTTTATTTATTTTATTTTGCAATAACTGTGCTCCAAGCTTAGCTGTTGTGCCAGCTGCCAAGTAAAAATATGTAATCTCACTCAATAATAGGAATAAATACTTAACTAACATCTCAATTTTTCGGGTTGGGCTGTGGGGGAGGGGAGGGTGGCTGCCTGACATAAAGCAGACTGTCCTGCACATGCGCAGACCAGCCGAGTGTGTGAAGTGTGCGTAAGTGCAGTACCGGGACCGACCACTAGACAGCGATCCTGAGTAATTTTTCCGCACACACATTTCTAGCACACTCGTCTTGTTTTTGTGACCTTCCTGGGAAGCCCTGAAACTTTGACAGGACCTCCCCCTGAGCTTCTTATCACTGAATTCAATGCTCTTTTTTGTGGGGCCCAGATTTTTGGTCCCCACAAAAATTTTGGTCCCCTACAGTGGGTGTGCTGTCCGATGTTGGTCCCCAACATGTAGCTTATACAAACACACACACACACCCCTACTTGTTTTTGTGACATTGTTGGGCCACCTGAGCAAAACTCACATTGTGGGAACCACCCTTTCTAGTGGTTGTACAGCTCTGAAAAAAATCAGGCAGTGTCCAGGAATTTAGTTAAACACAAAAACCACTTCAAATTACCAATTAATGACCTGGAGGTCAAATGAGTGACTCAAGTGCATGTAATTCAGTCACTGTAGCCCAAAGATTCTCTGGGCCAGTGGATGAACCATTATTCGTCTTGGACAGCATTGAAGCAGGCCGTAGCCTGGTTTCTAAAGCTGAAAGACTTACTGACAGAGTAAAGGAAAATAGAAAGGAGTTAATCACATTAGGTGAAGAAGGCAAGATGAATTTATTCAAGAGAACTGTCAAAGGAAAGTATTTGACCTGCGACGACTTGGATAAAGCAGAAAGAGAACTTGTGAAATACTGTCAAAGGCGAAGTTTCAAAAAAGATTTAGCCATATTTGAAAAACAAAAAAGGGTGAAGAAAAGTAGCCCACTTTACAAGTTCAATATAGTACTTCAAGATGGTGTCATGAGGGTTGGTGGACAGTTGAGCCACGCAGCCATGCCTGAAACAGCAAAACAGCAAGCCATCTTGCCAAGGATTCACATAACACAAAGCTAGTCCTGAGATACATTCATGAGATTACAGCTCACGCTGGAAGGAACCACATGATGGCTAATCTGCATCAACAGTTTTGGATACCTCGAGCTGCTAGAGTCATCAGAAGAGTGCTACCTGACGATCCGCCTTTCAAGAGAATTGGCGTTGATTATTTTGGTCCATTCTAAGTAAGTAGGGTTAGAGGACAAGTAAAGAGATACGGCGTGATTTTTACATGTCTCGCTGTACGAGCCGTACATCTGGAAATTGCATCTTCACGTGACACAGATGCTTGTCTCAACGCAATCCGAAGATTTCTTGTCAGAAGAGGACAAGTGAGAGAGATGTATTCTGATAACGGAACCAACTTTAGATCAGCTGACAGTGAAATGAAGAAATCAATCAAAGAATGGAACACTAAGTAAATCGAGAAACACTTGCTGCAAAAAGGTATTCAGTGGCATAGCAATCCCCCAGCAGGTTCCCACCACGGAGGAAGCTGTGAGCGACTTATTTGGTCTGTGAGAAAAATCCTGAATGTCACTGTAAAAGAACAAATTTCGGGTGAAGAAAGTCAATATACCTTGCTTGGTGAGGCTGAAGCAGTTATAAACAGCAGGCCTATCACAAGGACATCTTCCGACCTCAACGACTTGGAAGCACTCACACCCAACACTCTGTTGTGGCTGAAGGTCAAACCTGAGTTACCTCCTGGAGTCTTCTGTAAAGACGACCAATACGCCCCAATACGTACCTCTGGGAATGAGCTGGTCAGCTCTTTAAAGAGTATTATGTAAGTTGAAATACATTAATCCATTTTTCTTTTTTGGACCATCTTTAACTGTGTAGTGTGTAATGTCTAAAATACAAAATGATCAGATTTTAGGGTGCAGTTGACGACTGTGGCACAGGTCCTCGCTCTACAAGTGCTAATAGTCTTCGGCAAAGAGAAAAATCTGCCATAAGGTACAGAAAACATTGGCATCAGAGTAAATGGATGCATGTTTTTGCAATGTGCGAGGAAACTGGCGAACTCAGAGAAAACTACGCAGGCTTGGGAGAACATGCAAACTCTACACAGGAAGGCCGGAGCCGGAATCGATCCCACAACCTCTGCATTGTGAGACCATCGTGCTCACAAGTCGCCCACCGTGGCGGCCGTCCATTATGAATGCCATCCCACCATCCATTATCTGTACGGCTTCTCCTCACAAGGGTTGCGGGGGGTGCTGGAGCCTATCCCAGCTATCTTGGGGCAGTAGGTGGGGTACACCCTAAACTGGTTGCCAGCCAATCGCAGGTCACACAAAGACAAACAACCATCCGCGCTCACACTCACACCAATTTAGGGTGTCCAAACAACCTGCCATGCATGTGTTTGGAATGTGGGAGGAAACCGGAGAACCCGCGCAGGCGTGTGGGAAACATGCAAACTCCAAACAGGAAAGCCGGAATCAATCCCGCGACCTCTGCATTGTGAGACCATCGTGCTAACAAGTCGCCCACCATGCATCCCTGCTAAATAAATGATTAATTTTTACATTTTAGTATTTGTAAGCGATCTTGTGTTCATGACAGCATTTTCAACAGTGTGGGTGTTTGTATGAAAGCATTTCACTCGTGTATGGGCATGAGCATGTTTCAGTTGTATTTATGAATAACAATAATTTCACAATTGTGCCTGAGCGCCTTTCACTGGTGTGTATGAGAATGTTTCACCTATGTGTATGAGCGCATTTGACGAGTGTATGAGCAACAACTATTTCACTAGTGTGTATGAGAGCGTTTCACTCGTATGTATGATAGTGTTTCATAAGTATGCATGAGCAACAACAATTTCACTGGTGTGTAAGAGTGCATTTCAGAAGTGTGAAGCGATTCCTGACTTTTGTCCCCAACGGCACCTCATACTCCCCATCTCCCGCTCACTTCTCCTGACCCCATGAGCCATCCCCGTTGCTACTACATGGAGATTTGATGTGTTTTTTTGTTTTTTTTGTTATTAGCTTCTTCAACATCTCTTCTGATTCTCATCTCTTCTCTGGCGCTCGTCTCCGCCTGTCTGATTTGAAGTCGACCTCAGAATTTGCACTATTTTGACATGACTTCTGTGGTAATCACTACTGACATATTGTGTCATTTGCTCAATAATACATTAAAATTATAATAAATAATTAAAATGGGTCCGGTGCCGAGCTCTGGCTTCATATCTTTAAAAGTGGTCTTCTCAAATCTGTTACTAATGGCCTCTAAATCAGTTGTGGTAGAGAAGGGGCAAATTAGACCTTATGGCATCTTAATTTGGTCAAGTCTTGTACCCATTTTCAAGGCCAGCGACTATTGCTTTAGCTATATACAAGAAAAGGATTACTCTGAATATACACAACAACAAATTCCAGATGTCCAACCCAAATGTTGTTTCAAAATAATCCAGTTCAGATGATAAACAAATGTATTGGTATGTTGAGGTCATTATTTCAAATCAAAATATACACTTCTTTTTCAGACAATGGGGAGGATCGAAGAAGTGGAAAAGTTGCAGGAGTAACTTCAAAACAATGCAAAGAGACAGAATCTGGAAGAATGTCAAGTTTGTCCATGTTTATATTTCTGGAATTTAGTGGGCGTGCATCTCGAAATGTTTGGGGATGGTTCGGGCTGCCAGACAAGACTTTCACTGCGAGCGCTGGACCACTGGATGCTGCGGCAAACAGCGGACTTCTTGCAGCTATTTATTACCAACAAGCTACTCCTGCACATCAATGATGCGGATGGCACAGACTGCTTTGCAGACAATTATTTTGAGGCAAAACCAAGAGGTCTGTAAGCACTCTGAAAACAAAGTAAAATATTTGACACCCACAGCAAAAAAAGCCATGCTACAGCATAGGGCTGGGCGATAAACCGAAAATTTACCGTTACCGAAATTTATTACAATGACCGAAATCATTTTGCCCATGTCAGTAAATTCGATGAATAAAAAAAGAAAAGCCTTTTGTCTGCGGCAATGTTCATGCCCCTTTAAGACCGCTACAGCGCCTCTAGTCATGTGACTCCACCCGTCTGTCGCTCTCGTTGCTGGCGATTCAAATCCAGAAGCTTTCTCACCACCCACAACACAACCATGCTGTGCTGAAAGTTCAAAGTGAGAAGCAAGGTTCGACAAGTGACAACAGCCCATGAACGGAGGCGACACCATACGAGAGAACGTCTCAGAGGTGGACGCGATAGCTTAGCACATAGCTAAAGATAAAGCTCCTCTAGTTACGTGGCGCGCACAGGATTTAAACGCTTCATGAAAGCCGTATTTCCCGATATGGACTACATCGGGCCGGGAGCTTAGACATGTCAAGCATTTTGCATCTACATCCGACTTGTGGTCGGGTCGCAACATGGATCCCTGATTGAGCCTAACTGTGCATTACATAGATGACAAGTGGCGACTGCGCAGCAGAGTACTCGAGACGGCACATTTTCCCCGATAATACCCACTTGTTTATTTGGCTTGCATTGACATTTTCTTTCATTTTATTTAGCGTTTTTTTATTTGCCATTATTTACATCATGAGAGCATCTTGGCGCAATCTATTTGCAGAAAAAGATTTCGCAAGAGGTACCCTTTTTCTTTGTGACATTGTTCAAGTCATGCAAAGCAAGCTCAGGGTTCGCGGTTAACCGCTTCCCGATTGCCCGGGGCAAGTGAAATTTGGCCACGGGCAAGGTAAAATTATGGGCAACTTGCCCGACCGGGCAAGCATTTTTTAAAGCAGCCAAATATCTTTAATTTTGACGAAAACGGTGGTGTGATCTGTTTGTGTGCACTGTATGGTGATGGTTTAACCCAGACAACCCCTTATGTTTTGGTATGGTCCATTGGCCTTATCGGGGGCAATGGGCGGGCGCTACGGGGATCAGTTAGTTCAGTGAATGTCGAGTTAAAGTGGACGTCAATAAATCCCGCAGTATTGGAACTCGCTGTCGTAGCATCCTCATTTGAAGTTTGAAAAACACAACAAAAACCTACGATATTTTGGCCGAAAATTGGCGACGAGTTCGTTCAAATCCGAACATTTCGGATTCCTCTGACATGACTAAAATAGCTCGAATATTTTTAAGTAGACAATTCAGTTGTGAGTAAGGAAGGGAGTAATATTTGATTATTGGCTGTTAATTCATTAGCTCCATGATGTGACCTGACATAGTGTCAGTGACTGTGTTCTGTTTATGCTATGAAACTTATGGAGGCAGCACCACAGGCACTGGTCTTAAAGGAATACACAAATTTGCCACACTCATAATTTACTCATGTGATTCCTCAATTAATACGCTCTCCTGGACTTAAAATTGATCATCTGGATTGCTGTAATATCATTTTCCCAATTTAACATGCAGATTTGTTAATTATTAAAACTACAATTAACATTTTCAATAACTGCACAGGATGATACATTTGCTCTTGTGAGTAGGGTTTCATGGTTGATGATGAAAACAAGATTAATTTATGCTTATCAGATTATATGTTTATTTACATTTGTGGCGCACATTTTACAACCATAAACATTTTATTCTTAGAGAAAAAAAATTGTCACTTGCCCAAGTCGGGCAAGTAATTTGGCCACTCGGGCAAGGCAAATTTTAGTGGCACTTGCCCTATGGGCAAGCAGTTTTTAAAGTTAACCGCGAACCCTGCAAGCTATTTGGAATGTTCATACAAATGATTTTTGTACTTTTATTTTTCATTGAAAGTAAAGTGTACCAGTTGGTCAATAAAAAAAACAGTCAATATGCAATTCCTGCATTTATTTTGATTTTAGTCCACGTGGGAATTTATCGTGCATTTATCGTTATCGAGGTAAAATTGCTCGATTTCTCGCGATATTGATTTGAGGTCATATCGCCCAGCCCTTCTACAGCATGTATACAGTGTGAGACGTGTTGTGTTCACTTGCTCCAAGGCAATTGTTTTAGTGTATACCACATACCCAACGAATTGTGTAATTTGTATGGCGGGGTGTACACATGCGTTGCAAAAACACATGCACACACTGTCACTCACGCACTTCCGTATATAGTTTATTTCAGCACCTTTTGTCATGCTGTTTTTATTTTATAGAAGGAAAGCATTATTTTGATGTCTGAGCTGTCACAAAAGAAAAAATAGAACTGTTGAAGTCAAGTCAAGCTTGTGCTTGAAATGTTTGTTCTTAGTTTCTCAGTTTTTCGTGAGCAATGGGAATTCAGTTATATTCAAACGCTGTCAGGTAAAGGCTCCATATTTTTATAGCATTATAGCACACTATTCTGTGGGCGCTAGAATTGAAGGGTTTGCGTTAGTAAAAATAGGTGGGATTAAATGAGCTGAAGTGTATCTCTTGAGTGCTCCTTAAATATTTGCCTGTGTTGGTATATTTTATTTTGGTCGTGTCATGTTTATTCTTACGCTGAAAGAGACATGAGGTGTTCGAAAAAAATAAATGATTTTTTTTTCCCGGTCAAAACTACCAATGGTGTCTGTTTTTTTTCCCTCCGTGAAATGTACGAGTTATCACTTTGACGCGCATGATGTCACGTGGCTGGAGGACTGGAAACTTGCACGAACAACATTTACGTTGAAATGTAACAATGACACATATATCGACATCTAACAAACATGCATGGGCATCTAACATTGACACTTACATTGACGTCTATAACATAAACCATTACAATCACATCTAACAAACACGGACATCTAACAGACACATCGACATCCATCATAAACATTTACATAGACATCGACATCTAACCAACCTTTACATAGACATCTTACACACATCGACATCTAACAAACATTTACATAGACATCTAACATAAACACATCTAATATAGACACATAGATTGACATCTAACATCGACACATTGAGATCTAACATAGACATACATTGACATCTAACATAGACTGTTACATCGACAACTAACATCGACACAAGGCTTTGTCAAATGACACGTCATGACGACATATACAGAGACACAAGGCACAACAGCATATTTTTGGTACAAATTGAACCCGATATGTTAGCTACCTCGTTCGACTTAAAGGGTTAGCGAACTTGTTATGGTGGTTGAGGCGTGGTGGCTACCCAGCTCGTGTAGTGTATATTAAACTTAAGTTAATAATTTATGACCAGTAAACACGGATGTTGTAACGCAAAACAATGTTCAAATGTTAGTTTTTTTTCAACACATTTCATGAGAAAAAGCTCTACTTGTCTGTGAGAAATGTATGTTGTAGACCCATTATATAACACAATATTACACAATTTTACATTGGAATTTCATTGAATAAAACATTGACAATTATCTTTACAAACACTGTGTATGATTCATCTTTTCATTTGTTGTTCAATGAGCAAAACAGTGGTGATCAAAACAGTGCAAATTAAATGACATTTTATAGGTATCTGGCTGCAATACAGTGAACCCTCGCTACTTCGCGGTTCACCTTTCGCGGGTTCAGTGCTTCGCGGGTCTAAAAAATATTCGGGGGCATTGTAGTTTCGCCGAGCGGCACGACGGGGCGCTGGAGTGGTTAGACGGCCGGCGTGCGCCGAAGAAGAACGTGGGCGAAGAGGAGAGTGGACAAAGAAGAGCACGTTCCCCCGGGCACGATTTGGGGCGACGTTTCGCGCGGTTCGGACCGTACCAGAGCTCCGGCCAGCGTGCGTGGCAGTTAAGCCGAAGAGGAACAACTTCCGCCCGGGCACTAGCGGGGCGACATTTCGCTCCGTTCGGGACCGTGCGAGAGCTCCGGAGGAGACCGGCCGGCGTGCGTGGTTGTTAAGCCGAAGAGGAACACCTTCCGCCCGGGCATGAGCGGAGCGCGAGGCTGTCAGTTATGAATGAATAAATGAATAAATAAATGAAGAATGCCAGGGCACACCGGACGGCGTACCAGCAGGTAAAAGTCGAAGTAATTAAATAAATACAAAAAGAAGTAATTGAATAAATACAAAAATAATGGCTGGGGAATAAAAAAATGTTTTAATAATTTTTTTTTTTTGTTATAACATGAATTTCACCCTCTCTCTCTCTACCCGTATATATATATATATATATATATATATATATATATATATTATTTTATTTATTTATTTTTTTAAGCATTTTTGAAGGTGCGCCGCTACTTTGCACTTTTTTTTTTTAAGCATTTTTGAAGGTGCGCCGCTACTTCGCACTTTTTTTTTTTAAGCATTTTTGAAGGTGCGCCGCTACTTCGCGGATTTTCAGTTTTCGCGGGTGGTCTCGGTCCCCATTAACCGCGATAACCGAGGGTTCACTGTAGTAAGTTACATTCTAATTTACATTTACAGGTAATGGAAATGACTACTGGTAACCTCAATTTAACTGTATTTCAGTCAGAATGCCTCAAACATCATAAAAAAATAAAACGTTGAGTATTATTTCTCCTTCAAAATGTCAGAAGAAATACTCTATAATGGCCTGACGACATTAACATAGTTTATAGTATATAGCAGGGGTGGGAAAACTTTTTTATTGGCGGGCCACAATGGGTTCTAAAATTTGACAGAGGGGCTGGACCAGGAGCAGATGGATGGAGTGTTTTGGTAACCTCATCTCATCTGAGAAAAAAAATACATTTAATTTTAAATGAAAGTGAACAAAAGCTTGTCTTTGAAAAACCACACTAATTTGAAAATAAAACATTAACAAGGTTTATTTATTTTTTTTTCAAATTCGGCGGGCCGGATTAAAACGTTTAACGGGCCGCATGTGGCCCCCAGGCCGTAGTTTTCTCACGACGGTATATAGCATAGCGGCATAGGTTCCCTCGTCAACATCAAGTGAGTTACCCTCTTACCAAGACCAAAATACGGGGCTCCCCATCTCCCGGTCACTTCTCCAGACCCCAACAGTCACCCTCGTTGCGAGAACTTTAAGATTCGATGTTTATTTTTTTTCGCTTCTTCAACTTCGTGTCTGATTCTTTTCTCTTCTCTGGCTCCAGGATTCCGCTGTCAATCAGATGACGATTGAGGCGGGACTTCCGGTTCAAAGTCACCCTCAGAGTTTGCAACCATTTGAGATGGCTTCTGTGGTAATAACAACTGTCATAGGTGCAATTTGCTCTATAAAGCATTAAAAAAAAATAATAATAATAAATTACAAAAAATAGTCAAGTACAGCACTCGTCTCATAAACTAGGTAAGAATTTAGCGTTACTAACGTTGCTACACTATAAAGAGTGTTTTACTGACTAGCTAAACCCAGTTTTGGTTTAGCTGTTATAAAAGTTTGGTTTTTTAGTGCTGTAAATGCATTTTCAGCTCGCGCTGTACACATTTGCTATGAGAGGCATTATCTCATAAGGGAAATATTGGACAATCAAATTAATGACTGCCCAGGCATCAGGATGTCTTTTTACACTATATAAAGGTGGAAATTTACATTGGAAACGTTTAGTTTAGCTGTTAATGAAGTTTCGTTTTTTTTAGTGCTGAAAATTCATTGTCTGCTGGCGCTGTACACTTTTTCTAAGTGTTGCAATATCTCATGAAGGAAATACTGGACAATCAAATTAATGACTTTCCAGGCTTCAGGATGCCTTTCTACACTATATAAAGGTAGAAATTTACATTGGAAACGTTTGGTTTAGCTGTTATAAAAGTTTGGTTTTTTAGTGCTGAAAATGCATTTTCAGCTCGCACTGTACACATTTGCTATGTGAGGCATTATCTCATAAGGGAAATACTGGACAATCAAATTAATGACTTCCCAGGCTTCAGGATGTCTTTTTACACTATATAAAGGTGGAAATTTACATTGGAAACGTTTGGTTTAGCTGTTATAAAAGTTTGGTTTTTTAGTGCTGAAAATGCATTTTCAGCTCGCACTGTACACATTTGCTATGTGAGGCATTATCTCATAAGGGAAATACTGGACAATCAAATTAATGACTTCCCAGGCTTCAGGATGCCTTTTTACACTCTATAAATGTGGAAATTTACATTGGAAACGTTTGGTTTAGCTGTTAATGAAGTTTCGTTTTTTTAGTGCTGAAAATTCATTGTCTGCTGGCGCTGTACACTTTTTCTAAGTGTTGCAATATCTCATGAAGGAAATACTGGACAATCAAATTAATGACTTTCCAGGCTTCAGGATGCCTTTCTACACTATATAAAGGTGGAAATTTACATTGGAAACGTTTGGTTTAGCTGTTAATGAAGTTTCGTTTTTTTTAGTGCTGAAAATTCATTGTCTGCTGGCGCTGTACACTTTTTCTAAGTGTTGCAATATCTCATGAAGGAAATACTGGACAATCAAATTAATGACTTTCCAGGCTTCAGGATGCCTTTCTACACTATATAAAGGTGGAAATTTACATTGGAAACGTTTGGTTTAGCTGTTATAAAAGTTTGGTTTTTTTAGTGCTGTAAATGCATTTTCAGCTCGCGCTGTACACATTTGCTATGAGAGGCATTATCTCATAAGGGAAATATTGGACAATCAAATTAATGACTGCCCAGGCTTCAGGATGTCTTTTTACACTATATAAAGGTGGAAATTTACATTGGAAACGTTTGGTTTAGCTGTTATAAAAGTTTGTTTTTTTAGTGCTGTAAATGCATTTTCAGCTCGCGCTGTACACATTTGCTATGAGAGGCATTATCTCATAAGGGAAATATTGGACAATCAAATTAATGGCTGCCCAGGCTTCAGGATGTCTTTTTACACTCTATAAAGGTGGAAATTTACATTGGAAACGTTTAGTTTAGCTGTTAATGAAATTTCGTTTTTTTAGTGCTGAAAATTCATTGTCTGCTGGCGCTGTACACTTTTTCTAAGTGTTGCAATATCTCATGAAGGAAATACTGGACAATCAAATTAATGACTTTCCAGGCTTCAGGATGCCTTTCTACACTATATAAAGGTGGAAATTTACATTGGAAACGTTTGGTTTAGCTGTTAATGAAGTTTCGTTTTTTTTAGTGCTGAAAATTCATTGTCTGCTGGCGCTGTACACTTTTTCTAAGTGTTGCAATATCTCATGAAGGAAATACTGGACAATCAAATTAATGACTTTCCAGGCTTCAGGATGCCTTTCTACACTATATAAAGGTAGAAATTTACATTGGAAACGTTTGGTTTAGCTGTTATAAAAGTTTGGTTTTTTAGTGCTGTAAATGCATTTTCAGCTCGCGCTGTACACATTTGCTATGAGAGGCATTATCTCATAAGGGAAATATTGGACAATCAAATTAATGACTGCCCAGGCTTCAGGATGTCTTTTTACACTATATAAAGGTGGAAATTTACATTGGAAACGTTTGGTTTAGCTGTTATAAAAGTTTGGTTTTTTAGTGCTGTAAATGCATTTTCAGCTCGCGCTGTACACATTTGCTATGAGAGGCATTATCTCATAAGGGAAATATTGGACAATCAAATTAATGGCTGCCCAGGCTTCAGGATGTCTTTTTACACTATATAAAGGTGGAAATTTACATTGGAAACGTTTAGTTTAGCTGTTAATGAAGTTTCGGTTTTTTAGTGCTGAAAATTCATTGTCTCCTGGCGCTGTACACTTTTTCTAAGTGTTGCAATATCTCATGAAGGAAATACTGGACAATCAAATTAATGACTTTCCAGGCTTCAGGATGCCTTTCTACACTATATAAAGGTGGAAATTTACATTGGAAACGTTTGGTTTAGCTGTTATAAAAGTTTGGTTTTTTAGTGCTGTAAATGCATTTTCAGCTCGCGCTGTACACATTTGCTATGAGAGGCATTATCTCATAAGGGAAATATTGGACAATCAAATTAATGACTGCCCACGCTTCAGGATGTCTTTTTACACTATATAAAGGTGGAATTTACATTGGAAACGTTTGGTTTAGCTGTTATAAAAGTTTGGTTTTTTAGTGCTGAAAATGCATTTTCAGCTCGCACTGTACACATTTGCTATGTGAGGCATTATCTCATGAGGGAAATACTGGACAATCAAATTAATGACTTCCCAGGCTTCAGGATGCCTTTTTACACTCTATAAATGTGGAAATTTACATTGGAAACGTTTGGTTTAGCTGTTAATGAAGTTTCGTTTTTTTAGTGCTGAAAATTCATTGTCTGCTGGCGCTGTACACTTTTTCTAAGTGTTGCAATATCTCATGAAGGAAATACTGGACAATCAAATTAATGACTTTCCAGGCTTCAGGATGCCTTTCTACACTATATAAAGGTGGAAATGTACATTGGAAACGTTTGGTTTAGCTGTTATAAAAGTTTGGTTTTTTAGTGCTGAAAATGCATTTTCAGCTCGCACTGTACACATTTGCTATGTGAGGCATTATCTCATAAGGGAAATACTGGACAATCAAATTAATGACTGCCCAGGCTTCAGGATGTCTTTTTACACTATATAAAGGTGGAAATTTACATTGGAAACGTTTGGTTTAGCTGTTATAAAAGTTTGGTTTTTTAGTGCTGAAAATGCATTTTCAGCTCGCACTGTACACATTTGCTATGTGAGGCATTATCTCATAAGGGAAATACTGGACAATCAAATTAATGACTTCCCAGGCTTCAGGATGTCTTTTTACACTATATAAAGGTGGAAATTTACATTGGAAACGTTTGGTTTAGCTGTTATAAAAGTTTGGTTTTTTAGTGCTGAAAATGCATTTTCAGCTCGCACTGTACACATTTGCTATGTGAGGCATTATCTCATAAGGGAAATACTGGACAATCAAATTAATGACTTCCCAGGCTTCAGGATGCCTTTTTACACTCTATAAATGTGGAAATTTACATTGGAAACGTTTGGTTTAGATGTTAATGAAGTTTCGTTTTTTTAGTGCTGAAAATTCATTGTCTGCTGGCGCTGTACACTTTTTCTAAGTGTTGCAATATCTCATGAAGGAAATACTGGACAATCAAATTAATGACTTTCCAGGCTTCAGGATGCCTTTCTACACTATATAAAGGTGGAAATTTACATTGGAAACGTTTGGTTTAGCTGTTATAAAAGTTTGTTTTTTTAGTGCTGTAAATGCATTTTCAGCTCGCGCTGTACACATTTGCTATGAGAGGCATTATCTCATAAGGGAAATATTGGACAATCAAATTAATGACTGCCCAGGCTTCAGGATGTCTTTTTACACTATATAAAGGTGGAAATTTACATTGGAAACGTTTAGTTTAGCTGTTATAAAAGTTTGTTTTTTTAGTGCTGTAAATGCATTTTCAGCTCGCGCTGTACACATTTGCTATGTGAGGCATTATCTCATAAGGGAAATACTGGACAATCAAATTAATGACTTCCCAGGCTTCAGGATGCCCTTTTACACTCTATAAATGTGGAAATTTACATTGGAAACGTTTGGTTTAGCTGTTAATGAAGTTTCGTTTTTTTAGTGCTGAAAATTCATTGTCTGCTGGCGCTGTACACTTTTTCTAAGTGTTGCAATATCTCATGAAGGAAATACTGGACAATCAAATTAATGACTTTCCAGGCTTCAGGATGCCTTTCTACACTATATAAAGGTGGAAATTTACATTGGAAACGTTTAGTTTAGCTGTTAATGAAGTTTCGTTTTTTTAGTGCTGAAAATTCATTGTCTGCTGGCGCTGTACACTTTTTCTAAGTGTTGCAATATCTCATGAAGGAAATACTGGACAATCAAATTAATGACTTTCCAGGCTTCAGGATGCCTTTCTACACTATATAAAGGTAGAAATTTACATTGGAAACGTTTGGTTTAGCTGTTATAAAAGTTTGGTTTTTTAGTGCTGTAAATGCATTTTCAGCTCGCGCTGTACACATTTGCTATGAGAGGCATTATCTCATAAGGGAAATATTGGACAATCAAATTAATGACTGCCCAGGCTTCAGGATGTCTTTTTACACTATATAAAGGTGGAAATTTACATTGGAAACGTTTAGTTTAGCTGTTAATGAAGTTTCGTTTTTTTAGTGCTGAAAATTCATTGTCTGCTGGCGCTGTACACTTTTTCTAAGTGTTGCAATATCTCATGAAGGAAATACTGGACAATCAAATTAATGACTTTCCAGGCTTCAGGATGCCTTTCTACACTATATAAAGGTAGAAATTTACATTGGAAACGTTTGGTTTAGCTGTTATAAAAGTTTGGTTTTTTAGTGCTGTAAATGCATTTTCAGCTCGCGCTGTACACATTTGCTATGAGAGGCATTATCTCATAAGGGAAATATTGGACAATCAAATTAATGACTGCCCAGGCTTCAGGATGTCTTTTTACACTATATAAAGGTGGAAATTTACATTGGAAACGTTTGGTTTAGCTGTTATAAAAGTTTGGTTTTTTAGTGCTGTAAATGCATTTTCAGCTCGCGCTGTACACATTTGCTATGAGAGGCATTATCTCATAAGGGAAATATTGGACAATCAAATTAATGGCTGCCCAGGCTTCAGGATGTCTTTTTACACTATATAAAGGTGGAAATTTACATTGGAAACGTTTAGTTTAGCTGTTAATGAAGTTTCGGTTTTTTAGTGCTGAAAATTCATTGTCTCCTGGCGCTGTACACTTTTTCTAAGTGTTGCAATATCTCATGAAGGAAATACTGGACAATCAAATTAATGACTTTCCAGGCTTCAGGATGCCTTTCTACACTATATAAAGGTGGAAATTTACATTGGAAACGTTTGGTTTAGCTGTTATAAAAGTTTGGTTTTTTAGTGCTGTAAATGCATTTTCAGCTCGCGCTGTACACATTTGCTATGAGAGGCATTATCTCATAAGGGAAATATTGGACAATCAAATTAATGACTGCCCAGGCTTCAGGATGTCTTTTTACACTATATAAAGGTGGAAATTTACATTGGAAACGTTTGGTTTAGCTGTTATAAAAGTTTGGTTTTTTTAGTGCTGAAAATGCATTTTCAGCTCGCACTGTACACATTTGCTATGTGAGGCATTATCTCATAAGGGAAATACTGGACAATCAAATTAATGACTGCCCAGGCTTCAGGATGTCTTTTTACACTATATAAAGGTGGAAATTTACATTGGAAACGTTTGGTTTAGCTGTTATAAAAGTTTGGTTTTTTAGTGCTGAAAATGCATTTTCAGCTCGCACTGTACACATTTGCTATGTGAGGCATTATCTCATAAGGGAAATACTGGACAATCAAATTAATGACTTCCCAGGCTTCAGGATGCCTTTTTACACTCTATAAATGTGGAAATTTACATTGGAAACGTTTGGTTTAGCTGTTAATGAAGTTTCGTTTTTTTAGTGCTGAAAATTCATTGTCTGCTGGCGCTGTACACTTTTTCTAAGTGTTGCAATATCTCATGAAGGAAATACTGGACAATCAAATTAATGACTTTCCAGGCTTCAGGATGCCTTTCTACACTATATAAAGGTGGAAATTTACATTGGAAACGTTTGGTTTAGCTGTTATAAAAGTTTGCTTTTTTAGTGCTGTAAATGCATTTTCAGCTCGCGCTGTACACATTTGCTATGAGAGGCATTATCTCATAAGGGAAATATTGGACAATCAAATTAATGACTGCCCAGGCTTCAGGATGTCTTTTTACACTATATAAAGGGGGAAATATACATTGGAAACGTTTAGTTTAGCTGTTAATGAAGTTTCGTTTTTTTAGTGCTGAAAATTCATTGTCTGCTGGCGCTGTACACTTTTTCTAAGTGTTGCAATATCTCATGAAGGAAATACTGGACAATCAAATTAATGACTTTCCAGGCTTCAGGATGCCTTTCTACACTATATAAAGGTGGAAATTTACATTGGAAACGTTTGGTTTAGCTGTTATAAAAGTTTGTTTTTTTAGTGCTGTAAATGCATTTTCAGCTCGCGCTGTACACATTTGCTATGAGAGGCATTATCTCATAAGGGAAATATTGGACAATCAAATTAATGACTGCCCAGGCTTCAGGATGTCTTTTTACACTATATAAAGGTGGAAATTTACATTGGAAACTTTTGGTTTAGCTGTTATAAAAGTTTGGTTTTTTAGTGCTGAAAATGCATTTTCAGCTCGCACTGTACACATTTGCTATGTGAGGCATTATCTCATAAGGGAAATACTGGACAATCAAATTAATGACTTCCCAGGCTTCAGGATGCCTTTTTACACTCTATAAATGTGGAAATTTACATTGGAAACGTTTGGTTTAGCTGTTAATGAAGTTTCGTTTTTTTAGTGCTGAAAATTCATTGTCTGCTGGCGCTGTACACTTTTTCTAAGTGTTGCAATATCTCATGAAGGAAATACTGGACAATCAAATTAATGACTTTCCAGGCTTCAGGATGCCTTTCTACACTATATAAAGGTGGAAATTTACATTGGAAACGTTTGGTTTAGCTGTTAATGAAGTTTCGTTTTTTTTAGTGCTGAAAATTCATTGTCTGCTGGCGCTGTACACTTTTTCTAAGTGTTGCAATATCTCATGAAGGAAATACTGGACAATCAAATTAATGACTTTCCAGGCTTCAGGATGCCTTTCTACACTATATAAAGGTGGAAATTTACATTGGAAACGTTTGGTTTAGCTGTTAATGAAGTTTCGTTTTTTTTAGTGCTGAAAATTCATTGTCTGCTGGCGCTGTACACTTTTTCTAAGTGTTGCAATATCTCATGAAGGAAATACTGGACAATCAAATTAATGACTTTCCAGGCTTCAGGATGCCTTTCTACACTATATAAAGGTAGAAATTTACATTGGAAACGTTTGGTTTAGCTGTTATAAAAGTTTGGTTTTTTAGTGCTGTAAATGCATTTTCAGCTCGCGCTGTACACATTTGCTATGAGAGGCATTATCTCATAAGGGAAATATTGGACAATCAAATTAATGACTGCCCAGGCTTCAGGATGTCTTTTTACACTATATAAAGGTGGAAATTTACATTGGAAATGTTTAGTTTAGCTGTTAATGAAGTTTCGTTTTTTTAGTGCTGAAAATTCATTGTCTGCTGGCGCTGTACACTTTTTCTAAGTGTTGCAATATCTCATGAAGGAAATACTGGACAATCAAATTAATGACTTTCCAGGCTTCAGGATGCCTTTCTACACTATATAAAGGTAGAAATTTACATTGGAAACGTTTGGTTTAGCTGTTATAAAAGTTTGGTTTTTTAGTGCTGTAAATGCATTTTCAGCTCGCGCTGTACACATTTGCTATGAGAGGCATTATCTCATAAGGGAAATATTGGACAATCAAATTAATGACTGCCCAGGCTTCAGGATGTCTTTTTACACTATATAAAGGTGGAAATTTACATTGGAAACGTTTGGTTTAGCTGTTATAAAAGTTTGGTTTTTTAGTGCTGTAAATGCATTTTCAGCTCGCGCTGTACACATTTGCTATGAGAGGCATTATCTCATAAGGGAAATATTGGACAATCAAATTAATGGCTGCCCAGGCTTCAGGATGTCTTTTTACACTATATAAAGGTGGAAATTTACATTGGAAACGTTTGGTTTAGCTGTTATAAAAGTTTGGTTTTTTAGTGCTGAAAATGCATTTTCAGCTCGCACTGTACACATTTGCTATGTGAGGCATTATCTCATGAAGGAAATACTGGACAATCAAATTAATGACTTCCCAGGCTTCAGGATGCCTTTTTACACTCTATAAATGTGGAAATTTACATTGGAAACGTTTGGTTTAGCTGTTAATGAAGTTTCGTTTTTTTAGTGCTGAAAATTCATTGTCTGCTGGCGCTGTACACTTTTTCTAAGTGTTGCAATATCTCATGAAGGAAATACTGGACAATCAAATTAATGACTTTCCAGGCTTCAGGATGCCTTTCTACACTATATAAAGGTGGAAATGTACATTGGAAACGTTTGGTTTAGCTGTTATAAAAGTTTGGTTTTTTAGTGCTGAAAATGCATTTTCAGCTCGCGCTGTACACATTTGCTATGAGAGGCATTATCTCATAAGGGAAATATTGGACAATCAAATTAATGACTGCCCAGGCTTCAGGATGTCTTTTTACACTATATAAAGGTGGAATTTACATTGGAAACGTTTGGTTTAGCTGTTATAAAAGTTTGGTTTTTTAGTGCTGAAAATGCATTTTGAGCTCGCACTGTACACATTTGCTATGTGAGGCATTATCTCATGAAGGAAATACTGGACAATCAAATTAATGACTTTCCAGGCTTCAGGATGCCTTTTTACACTATATAAAGGTGGAAATTTACATTGGAAAGTTTGGTTTAGCTGTTATAAAAGTTTGTTTTTTTAGTGCTGTAAATGCATTTTCAGCTCGCGCTGTACACATTTGCTATGAGAGGCATTATCTCATAAAGGAAATATTGGACAATCGAATTAATGACTGCCCAGGCTTCAGGATGTCTTTTTACACTATATAAAGGTGGAAATTTACATTGGAAACGTTTGGTTTAGCTGTTATAAAAGTTTGGTTTTTTAGTGCTGAAAATGCATTTTCAGCTCGCACTGTACACCTTTGCTATGTGAGGCATTATCTCATAAGGGAAATACTGGACAATCAAATTAATGACTTCCCAGGCTTCAGGATGCCTTTTTACACTCTATAAATGTGGAAATTTACATTGGAAACGTTTGGTTTAGCTGTTAATGAAGTTTCGTTTTTTTAGTGCTGAAAATTCATTGTCTGCTGGCGCTGTACACTTTTTCTAAGTGTTGCAATATCTCATGAAGGAAATACTGGACAATCAAATTAATGACTTTCCAGGCTTCAGGATGCCTTTCTACACTATATAAAGGTGGAAATTTACATTGGAAACGTTTGGTTTAGCTGTTATAAAAGTTTGGTTTTTTAGTGCTGTAAATGCATTTTCAGCTCGCGCTGTACACATTTGCTATGAGAGGCATTATCTCATAAGGGAAATATTGGACAATCAAATTAATGACTGCCCAGGCTTCAGGATGTCTTTTTACACTATATAAAGGTGGAAATTTACATTGGAAACGTTTGGTTTAGCTGTTATAAAAGTTTGGTTTTTTAGTGCTGTAAATGCATTTTCAGCTCGCGCTGTACACATTTGCTATGAGAGGCATTATCTCATAAGGGAAATATTGGACAATCAAATTAATGGCTGCCCAGGCTTCAGGATGTCTTTTTACTCTATATAAAGGTGGAAATTTATATTGGAAACGTTTAGTTTAGCTGTTAATGAAGTTTCGTTTTTTTAGTGCTGAAAATTCATTGTCTGCTGGCGCTGTACACTTTTTCTAAGTGTTGCAATATCTCATGAAGGAAATACTGGACAATCAAATTAATGACTTTCCAGGCTTCAGGATGCCTTTCTACACTATATAAAGGTAGAAATTTACATTGGAAACGTTTGGTTTAGCTGTTATAAAAGTTTGGTTTTTTAGTGCTGTAAATGCATTTTCAGCTCGCGCTGTACACATTTGCTATGAGAGGCATTATCTCATAAGGGAATATTGGACAATCGAATTAATGACTGCCCAGGCTTCAGGATGTCTTTTTACACTATATAAAGGTGGAATTTACATTGGAAACGTTTGGTTTAGCTGTTATAAAAGTTTGGTTTTTTAGTGCTGAAAATTGCATTTTCAGCTCGCACTGTACACATTTGCTATGTGAGGCATTATCTCATGAAGGAAATACTGGACAATCAAATTAATGACTTTCCAGGCTTCAGGATGCCTTTTTACACTATATAAAGGTGGAAATTTACATTGGAAAGTTTGGTTTAGCTGTTATAAAAGTTTGGTTTTTTAGTGCTGTAAATGCATTTTCAGCTCGCGTTGTACACATTTGCCTATGAGAGGCATTATCTCATAAAGGAAATATTGGACAATCGAATTAATGACTGCCCAGGCTTCAGGATGTCTTTTTACACTATATAAAGGTGGAAATTTACATTGGAAACGTTTGGTTTAGCTGTTATAAAAGTTTGGTTTTTTAGTGCTGAAAATGCATTTTCAGCTCGCACTGTACACATTTGCTATGTGAGGCATTATCTCATAAGGGAAATACTGGACAATCAAATTAATGACTTCCCAGGCTTCAGGATGCATTTTTACACTCTATAAATGTGGAAATTTACATTGGAAACGTTTGGTTTAGCTGTTAATGAAGTTTCGTTTTTTTAGTGCTGAAAATGCATTTTCAGCTCGCACTGTACACATTTGCTATGTGAGGCATTATCTCATAAGGGAAATACTGGACAATCAAATTAATGACTTCCCAGGCTTCAGGATGCCTTTTTACACTATATAAAGGTGGAAATTTACATTGGAAAGTTTGGTTTAGCTGTTATAAAAGTTTGGTTTTTTAGTGCTGTAAATGCATTTTCAGCTCGCGCTGTACACATTTGCCTATGAGAGGCATTATCTCATAAAGGAAATATTGGACAATCGAATTAATGACTGCCCAGGCTTCAGGATGTCTTTTTACACTATATAAAGGTGGAAATTTACATTGGAAACGTTTGGTTTAGCTGTTATAAAAGTTTGGTTTTTTAGTGCTGAAAATGCATTTTCAGCTCGCACTGTACACATTTGCTATGTGAGGCATTATCTCATAAGGGAAATACTGGACAATCAAATTAATGACTTCCCAGGCTTCAGGATGCCTTTTTACACTCTATAAATGTGGAAATTTACATTGGAAACGTTTGGTTTAGCTGTTAATGAAGTTTCGTTTTTTTAGTGCTGAAAATTCATTGTCTGCTGGCGCTGTACACTTTTTCTAAGTGTTGCAATATCTCATGAAGGAAATACTGGACAATCAAATTAATGACTTTCCAGGCTTCAGGATGCCTTTCTACACTATATAAAGGTGGAAATTTACATTGGAAACGTTTGGTTTAGCTGTTATAAAAGTTTGGTTTTTTAGTGCTGTAAATGCATTTTCAGCTCGCGCTGTACACATTTGCTATGTGAGGCATTATCTCATAAGGGAAATACTGGACAATCAAATTAATGACTTCCCAGGCTTCAGGATGCCTTTTTACACTCTATAAATGTGGAAATTTACATTGGAAACGTTTGGTTTAGCTGTTAATGAAGTTTCGTTTTTTTAGTGCTGAAAATTCATTGTCTGCTGGCGCTGTACACTTTTTCTAAGTTTTGCAATATCTCATGTAGGAAATACTGGACAATCAAATTAATGACTTTCCAGGCTTCAGGATGCCTTTCTACACTATATAAAGGTGGAAATTTACATTGGAAACGTTTGGTTTAGCTGTTATAAAAGTTTGTTTTTTTAGTGCTGTAAATGCATTTTCAGCTCGCGCTGTACACATTTGCTATGTGAGGCATTATCTCATAAGGGAAATACTGGACAATCAAATTAATGACTGCCCAGGCTTCAGGATGTCTTTTTACACTATATAAAGGTGGAAATTTACATTGGAAACGTTTGGTTTAGCTGTTATAAAAGTTTGGTTTTTTTAGTGCTGAAAATTCATTGTCTGCTGGCGCTGTACACTTTTTCTAAGTGTTGCAATATCTCATGAAGGAAATACTGGACAATCAAATTAATGACTTTCCAGGCTCCAGGATGCCTTTCTACACTATATAAAGGTGGAAATTTACATTGGAAACGTTTGGTTTAGCTGTTATAAAAGTTTGTTTTTTTAGTGCTGTAAATGCATTTTCAGCTCGCGCTGTACACATTTGCTATGAGAGGCATTATCTCATAAGGGAAATATTGGACAATCAAATTAATGACTGCCCAGGCTTCAGGATGTCTTTTTACACTATATAAAGGTGGAAATTTACATTGGAAACGTTTAGTTTAGCTGTTAATGAAGTTTCGTTTTTTTAGTGCTGAAAATTCATTGTCTGCTGGCGCTGTACACCTTTTCTAAGTGTTGCAATATCTCATGAAGGAAATACTGGACTATCAAATTAATGACTTTCCAGGCTTCAGGATGCCTTTCTACACTATATAAAGGTGGAAATTTACATTGGAAACGTTTGGTTTAGCTGTTATAAAAGTTTGTTTTTTTAGTGCTGTAAATGCATTTTCAGCTCGCGCTGTACACATTTGCTATGAGAGGCATTATCTCATAAGGGAAATATTGGACAATCAAATTAATGACTGCCCAGGCTTCAGGATGTCTTTTTACACTATATAAAGGTGGAAATTTACATTGGAAACGTTTAGTTTAGCTGTTATAAAAGTTTGTTTTTTTAGTGCTGTAAATGCATTTTCAGCTCGCGCTGTACACATTTGCTATGAGAGGCATTATCTCATAAGGGAAATATTGGACAATCAAATTAATGACTGCCCAGGCTTCAGGATGTCTTTTTACACTATATAAAGGAGGAAATTTACATTGGAAACGTTTGGTTTAGGTGTTATAAAAGTTTGGTTTTTTAGTGCTGAAAATGCATTTTCAGCTCGCGCTGTACACATTTGCAATGAGAGGCATTATCTCATAAGGGAAATACTGGACAATCAAATTAATGACTTCCCAGGCTTCAGGATGCCTTTTTACACTCTATAAATGTGGAAATTTACATTGGAAACGTTTGGTTTAGCTGTTAATGAAGTTTCGTTTTTTTTAGTGCTGAAAATTCATTGTCTGCTGGCGCTGTACACTTTTTCTAAGTGTTGCAATATCTCATGAAGGAAATACTGGACAATCAAATTAATGACTTTCCAGGCTTCAGGATGCCTTTCTACACTATATAAAGGTGGAAATTTACATTGGAAACGTTTGGTTTAGCTGTTATAAAAGTTTGGTTTTTTAGTGCTGTAAATGCATTTTCAGCTCGCGCTGTACACATTTGCTATGAGAGGCATTATCTCATAAGGGAAATATTGGACAATCAAATTAATGACTGCCCAGGCTTCAGGATGTCTTTTTACACTATATAAAGGTGGAAATTTACATTGGAAACGTTTGGTTTAGCTGTTATAAAAGTTTGTTTTTTTAGTGCTGTAAATGCATTTTCAGCTCGCACTGTACACATTTGCTATGAGAGGCATTATCTCATAAGGGAAATATTGGACAATCAAATTAATGACTGCCCAGGCTTCAGGATGTCTTTTTACACTATATAAAGGTGGAAATTTACATTGGAAACGTTTACTTTAGCTGTTAATGAAGTTTCGTTTATTTAGTGCTGAAAATTCATTGTCTGCTGGCGCTGTACACTTTTTCTAAGTGTTGCAATATCTCATGAAGGAAATACTGGACAATCAAATTAATGACTTTCCAGGCTTCAGGATGCCTTTCTACACTATATAAAGGTGGAAATTTACATTGGAAACGTTTGGTTTAGCTGTTATAAAAGTTTGTTTTTTTAGTGCTGTAAATGCATTTTCAGCTCGCACTGTACACATTTGCTATGTGAGGCATTATCTCATAAGGGAAATACTGGACAATCAAATTAATGACTTCCCAGGCTTCAGGATGCCTTTTTACACTCTATAAATGTGGAAATTTACATTGGAAACGTTTGGTTTAGCTGTTAATGAAGTTTCGTTTTTTTAGTGCTGAAAATTCATTGTCTGCTGGCGCTGTACACTTTTTCTAAGTGTTGCAATATCTCATGAAGGAAATACTGGACAATCAAATTAATGACTTTCCAGGCTTCAGGATGCCTTTCTACACTATATAAAGGTGGAAATTTACATTGGAAACGTTTGGTTTAGCTGTTATAAAAGTTTGGTTTTTTAGTGCTGTAAATGCATTTTCAGCTCGCGCTGTACACATTTGCTATGAGAGGCATTATCTCATAAGGGAAATATTGGACAATCAAATTAATGACTGCCCAGGCTTCAGGATGTCTTTTTACACTATATAAAGGTGGAAATTTACATTGGAAACGTTTGGTTTAGCTGTTATAAAAGTTTGTTTTTTTAGTGCTGTAAATGCATTTTCAGCTCGCGCTGTACACATTTGCTATGTGAGGCATTATCTCATAAGGGAAATACTGGACAATCAAATTAATGACTGCCCAGGCTTCAGGATGTCTTTTTACACTATATAAAGGTGGAAATTTACATTGGAAACGTTTGGTTTAGCTGTTATAAAAGTTTGTTTTTTTTAGTGCTGAAAATGCATTTTCAGCTCGCACTGTACACATTTGCTAAGTGTTGCAATATCTCATGAAGGAAATACTGGACAATCAAATTAATGACTTTCCAGGCTTCAGGATGCCTTTCTACACTATATAAAGGTGGAAATTTACAATTGAAACGTTTGGTTTAGCTGTTATAAAAGTTTGGTTTTTTAGTGCTGTAAATGCATTTTCAGCTCGCGCTGTACACATTTGCTATGAGAGGCATTATCTCATAAGGGAAATATTGGACAATCAAATTAATGACTGCCCAGGCTTCAGGATGTCTTTTTACACTATATAAAGGTGGACATTTACATTGGAAACGTTTAGTTCAGCTGTTAATGAAGTTTCGTTTTTTTAGTGCTGAAAATTCATTGTCTGCTGGCGCTGTACACTTTTTCTAAGTGTTGCAATATCTCATGAAGGAAATACTGGACAATCAAATTAATGACTTTCCAGGCTTCAGGATGCCTTTCTACACTATATAAAGGTGGAAATTTACATTGGAAACGTTTGGTTTAGCTGTTATAAAAGTTTGGTTTTTTAGTGCTATAAATGCATTTTCAGCTCGCGCTGTACACATTTGCTATGAGAGGCATTATCTCATAAGGGAAATATTGGACAATCAAATTAATGACTGCCCAGGCTTCAGGATGTCTTTTTACACTATATAAAGGTGGAAATTTACATTGGAAACGTTTGGTTTAGCTGTTATAAAAGTTTGGTTTTTTAGTGCTGAAAATGCATTTTCAGCTCGCACTGTACACATTTGCTATGTGAGGCATTATCTCATAAGGGAAATACTGGACAATCAAATTAATGACTTCCCAGGCTTCAGGATGCATTTTTACACTCTATAAATGTGGAAATTTACATTGGAAACGTTTGGTTTAGCTGTTAATGAAGTTTCGTTTTTTTAGTGCTGAAAATTCATTGTCTGCTGGCGCTGTACACCTTTTCTAAGTGTTGCAATATCTCATGAAGGAAATACTGGACAATCAAATTAATGACTTTCCAGGCTTCAGGATGCCTTTCTACACTATATAAAGGTGGAAATTTACATTGGAAACGTTTGGTTTAGCTGTTATAAAAGTTTGGGTTTTTAGTGCTGTAAATGCATTTTCAGCTCGCGCTGTACACATTTGCTATGAGAGGCATTATCTCATAAGGGAAATATTGGACAATCAAATTAATGACTGCCCAGGCTTCAGGATGTCTTTTTACACTATATAAAGGTGGAAATTTACATTGGAAACGTTTAGTTTAGCTGTTATAAAAGTTTGTTTTTTTAGTGCTGTAAATGCATTTTCAGCTCGCGCTGTACACATTTGCTATGAGAGGCATTATCTCATAAGGGAAATATTGGACAATCAAATTAATGACTGCCCAGGCTTCAGGATGTCTTTTTACACTATATAAAGGTGGAAATTTACATTGGAAACGTTTAGTTTAGCTGTTATAAAAGTTTGTTTTTTTAGTGCTGAAAATGCATTTTCAGCTCGCACTGTACACATTTGCTATGTGAGGCATTATCTCATAAGGGAAATACTGGACAATCAAATTAATGACTTCCCAGGCTTCAGGATGCCTTTTTACACTCTATAAATGTGGAAATTTACATTGGAAACGTTTGGTTTAGCTGTTAATGAAGTTTCGTTTTTTTAGTGCTGAAAATTCATTGTCTGCTGGCGCTGTACACTTTTTCTAAGTGTTGCAATATCTCATGAAGGAAATACTGGACAATCAAATTAATGACTTTCCAGGCTTCAGGATGCCTTTCTACACTATATAAAGGTGGAAATTTACATTGGAAACGTTTGGTTTAGCTGTTATAAAAGTTTGGTTTTTTAGTGCTGTAAATGCATTTTCAGCTCGCGCTGTACACATTTGCTATGAGAGGCATTATCTCATAAGGGAAATATTGGACAATCAAATTAATGACTGCCCAGTTTTCAGAATGTCTTTTTACACTATATAAAGGTGGAAATTTACATTGGAAACGTTTAGTTTAGCTGTTAATGAAGTTTCGTTTTTTTAGTGCTGAAAATTCATTGTCTGCTGGCGCTGTACACTTTTTCTAAGTGTTGCAATATCTCATGAAGGAAATACTGGACAATCAAATTAATGACTTTCCAGGCTTCAGGATGCCTTTCTACACTATATAAAGGTAGAAATTTACATTGGAAACGTTTGGTTTAGCTGTTATAAAAGTTTGGTTTTTTAGTGCTGTAAATGCATTTTCAGCTCGCGCTGTACACATTTGCTATGAGAGGCATTATCTCATAAGGGAAATATTGGACAATCAAATTAATGACTGCCCAGGCTTCAGGATGTCTTTTTACACTCTATAAAGGTGGAAATTTACATTGGAAACGTTTGGTTTAGCTGTTATAAAAGTTTGTTTTTTTAGTGCTGTAAATGCATTTTCAGCTCGCGCTGTACACATTTGCTATGAGAGGCATTATCTCATAAGGGAAATATTGGACAATCAAATTAATGGCTGCCCAGGCTTCAGGATGTCTTTTTACACTATATAAAGGTGGAAATTTACATTGGAAACGTTTAGTTTAGCTGTTAATGAAGTTTCGGTTTTTTAGTGCTGAAAATTCATTGTCTGCTGGCGCTGTACACTTTTTCTAAGTGTTGCAATATCTCATGAAGGAAATACTGGACAATCAAATTAATGACTTTCCAGGCTTCAGGATGCCTTTCTACACTATATAAAGGTGGGAATTTACATTGGAAACGTTTGGTTTAGCTGTTATAAAAGTTTGGTTTTTTTAGTGCTGAAAATGCATTTTCAGCTCGCACTGTACACATTTGCTATGTGAGGCATTATCTCATGAAGGAAATACTGGACAATCAAATTAAAGACTTTCCAGGCTTCAGGATGCCTTTTTACACTATATAAAGGTGGAAATTTACATTGGAAACGTTTGGTTTAGCTGTTATAAAAGTTTGGTTTTTTAGTGCTGTAAATGCATTTTCAGCTCGCGCTGTACACATTTTCTATGAGAGGCATTATCTCATAAGGGAAATATTGGACAATCAAATTAATGACTGCCCAGGCTTCAGGATGTCTTTTTACACTATATAAAGGTGGAAATTTACATTGGAAACATTTAGTTTAACTGTTAATGAAGTTTCGTTTTTTTAGTGCTGAAAATTCATTGTCTGCTGGCGCTGTACACTTTTTCTAAGTGTTGCAATATCTCATGAAGGAAATACTGGACAATCAAATTAATGACTTTCCAGGCTTCAGGATGCCTTTCTACACTATATAAAGGTGGAAATTTACATTGGAAACGTTTGGTTTAGCTGTTATAAAAGTTTGGTTTTTTAGTGCTGTAAATGCATTTTCAGCTCGCGCTGTACACATTTGCTATGAGAGGCATTATCTCATAAGGGAAATATTGGACAATCAAATTAATGACTGCCCAGGCTTCAGGATGTCTTTTTACACTATATAAAGGTGGAAATTTACATTGGAAACGTTTGGTTTAGCTGTTATAAAAGTTTGGTTTTTTAGTGCTGTAAATGCATTTTCAGCTCGCGCTGTACACATTTGCTATGAGAGGCATTATCTCATAAGGGAAATATTGGACAATCAAATTAATGGCTGCCCGGGCTTCAGGATGTCTTTTTACACTATATAAAGGTGGAAATTTACATTGGAAACGTTTAGTTTAGCTGTTAATGAAGTTTCGTTTTTTTAGTGCTGAAAATTCATTGTCTGCTGGCGCTGTACACTTTTTCTAAATGTTGCAATATCTCATGAAGGAAATACTGGACAATCAAATTAATGACTTTCCAGGCTTCAGGATGCCTTTCTACACTATATAAAGGTGGAAATTTACATTGGAAACGTTTGGTTTAGCTGTTATAAAAGTTTGGTTTTTTAGTGCTGTAAATGCATTTTCAGCTCGCGCTGTACACATTTGCTATGAGAGGCATTATCTCATAAGGGAAATATTGGACAATCAAATTAATGGCTGCCCAGGCTTCAGGATGTCTTTTTACACTATATAAAGGTGGAAATTTACATTGGAAACGTTTAGTTTAGCTGTTAATGAAGTTTCGGTTTTTTAGTGCTGAAAATTCATTGTCTGCTGGCGCTGTACACTTTTTCTAAGTGTTGCAATATCTCATGAAGGAAATACTGGACAATCAAATTAATGACTTTCCAGGCTTCAGGATGCCTTTCTACACTATATAAAGGTGGAAATTTACATTGGAAACGTTTGGTTTAGCTGTTATAAAAGTTTGGTTTTTTTAGTGCTGAAAATGCATTTTCAGCTCGCACTGTACACATTTGCTATGTGAGGCATTATCTCATGAAGGAAATACTGGACAATCAAATTAAAGACTTTCCAGGCTTCAGGATGCCTTTTTACACTATATAAAGGTGGAAATTTACATTGGAAACGTTTGGTTTAGCTGTTATAAAAGTTTGGTTTTTTAGTGCTGTAAATGCATTTTCAGCTCGCGCTGTACACATTTTCTATGAGAGGCATTATCTCATAAGGGAAATATTGGACAATCAAATTAATGGCTGCCCGGGCTTCAGGATGTCTTTTTACACTATATAAAGGTGGAAATTTACATTGGAAACGTTTAGTTTAGCTGTTAATGAAGTTTCGTTTTTTTAGTGCTGAAAATTCATTGTCTGCTGGCGCTGTACACTTTTTCTAAATGTTGCAATATCTCATGAAGGAAATACTGGACAATCAAATTAATGACTTTCCAGGCTTCAGGATGCCTTTCTACACTATATAAAGGTGGAAATTTACATTGGAAACGTTTGGTTTAGCTGTTATAAAAGTTTGGTTTTTTAGTGCTGTAAATGCATTTTCAGCTCGCGCTGTACACATTTGCTATGAGAGGCATTATCTCATAAGGGAAATATTGGACAATCAAATTAATGACTGCCCAGGCTTCAGGATGTCTTTTTACACTATATAAAGGAGGAAATTTACATTGGAAACGTTTGGTTTAGGTGTTATAAAAGTTTGGTTTTTTAGTGCTGAAAATGCATTTTCAGCTCGCGCTGTACACATTTGCAATGAGAGGCATTATCTCATAAGGGAAATACTGGACAATCAAATTAATGACTTCCCAGGCTTCAGGATGCCTTTTTACACTCTATAAATGTGGAAATTTACATTGGAAACGTTTGGTTTAGCTGTTAATGAAGTTTCGTTTTTTTTAGTGCTGAAAATTCATTGTCTGCTGGCGCTGTACACTTTTTCTAAGTGTTGCAATATCTCATGAAGGAAATACTGGACAATCAAATTAATGACTTTCCAGGCTTCAGGATGCCTTTCTACACTATATAAAGGTGGAAATTTACATTGGAAACGTTTGGTTTAGCTGTTATAAAAGTTTGGTTTTTTAGTGCTATAAATGCATTTTCAGCTCGCGCTGTACACATTTGCTATGAGAGGCATTATCTCATAAGGGAAATATTGGACAATCAAATTAATGACTGCCCAGGCTTCAGGATGTCTTTTTACACTATATAAAGGTGGAAATTTACATTGGAAACATTTAGTTTAACTGTTAATGAAGTTTCGTTTTTTTAGTGCTGAAAATTCATTGTCTGCTGGCGCTGTACACTTTTTCTAAGTGTTGCAATATCTCATGAAGGAAATACTGGACAATCAAATTAATGACTTTCCAGGCTTCAGGATGCCTTTCTACACTATATAAAGGTGGAAATTTACATTGGAAACGTTTGGTTTAGCTGTTATAAAAGTTTGGTTTTTTAGTGCTGTAAATGCATTTTCAGCTCGCGCTGTACACATTTGCTATGAGAGGCATTATCTCATAAGGGAAATATTGGACAATCAAATTAATGACTGCCCAGGCTTCAGGATGTCTTTTTACACTATATAAAGGTGGAAATTTACATTGGAAACGTTTGGTTTAGCTGTTATAAAAGTTTGGTTTTTTAGTGCTGTAAATGCATTTTCAGCTCGCGCTGTACACATTTGCTATGAGAGGCATTATCTCATAAGGGAAATATTGGACAATCAAATTAATGGCTGCCCGGGCTTCAGGATGTCTTTTTACACTATATAAAGGTGGAAATTTACATTGGAAACGTTTAGTTTAGCTGTTAATGAAGTTTCGTTTTTTTAGTGCTGAAAATTCATTGTCTGCTGGCGCTGTACACTTTTTCTAAATGTTGCAATATCTCATGAAGGAAATACTGGACAATCAAATTAATGACTTTCCAGGCTTCAGGATGCCTTTCTACACTATATAAAGGTGGAAATTTACATTGGAAACGTTTGGTTTAGCTGTTATAAAAGTTTGGTTTTTTAGTGCTGTAAATGCATTTTCAGCTCGCGCTGTACACATTTGCTATGAGAGGCATTATCTCATAAGGGAAATATTGGACAATCAAATTAATGGCTGCCCAGGCTTCAGGATGTCTTTTTACACTATATAAAGGTGGAAATTTACATTGGAAACGTTTAGTTTAGCTGTTAATGAAGTTTCGGTTTTTTAGTGCTGAAAATTCATTGTCTGCTGGCGCTGTACACTTTTTCTAAGTGTTGCAATATCTCATGAAGGAAATACTGGACAATCAAATTAATGACTTTCCAGGCTTCAGGATGCCTTTCTACACTATATAAAGGTGGAAATTTACATTGGAAACGTTTGGTTTAGCTGTTATAAAAGTTTGGTTTTTTTAGTGCTGAAAATGCATTTTCAGCTCGCACTGTACACATTTGCTATGTGAGGCATTATCTCATGAAGGAAATACTGGACAATCAAATTAAAGACTTTCCAGGCTTCAGGATGCCTTTTTACACTATATAAAGGTGGAAATTTACATTGGAAACGTTTGGTTTAGCTGTTATAAAAGTTTGGTTTTTTAGTGCTGTAAATGCATTTTCAGCTCGCGCTGTACACATTTTCTATGAGAGGCATTATCTCATAAGGGAAATATTGGACAATCAAATTAATGGCTGCCCGGGCTTCAGGATGTCTTTTTACACTATATAAAGGTGGAAATTTACATTGGAAACGTTTAGTTTAGCTGTTAATGAAGTTTCGTTTTTTTAGTGCTGAAAATTCATTGTCTGCTGGCGCTGTACACTTTTTCTAAATGTTGCAATATCTCATGAAGGAAATACTGGACAATCAAATTAATGACTTTCCAGGCTTCAGGATGCCTTTCTACACTATATAAAGGTGGAAATTTACATTGGAAACGTTTGGTTTAGCTGTTATAAAAGTTTGGTTTTTTAGTGCTGTAAATGCATTTTCAGCTCGCGCTGTACACATTTGCTATGAGAGGCATTATCTCATAAGGGAAATATTGGACAATCAAATTAATGACTGCCCAGGCTTCAGGATGTCTTTTTACACTATATAAAGGAGGAAATTTACATTGGAAACGTTTGGTTTAGGTGTTATAAAAGTTTGGTTTTTTAGTGCTGAAAATGCATTTTCAGCTCGCGCTGTACACATTTGCAATGAGAGGCATTATCTCATAAGGGAAATACTGGACAATCAAATTAATGACTTCCCAGGCTTCAGGATGCCTTTTTACACTCTATAAATGTGGAAATTTACATTGGAAACGTTTGGTTTAGCTGTTAATGAAGTTTCGTTTTTTTTAGTGCTGAAAATTCATTGTCTGCTGGCGCTGTACACTTTTTCTAAGTGTTGCAATATCTCATGAAGGAAATACTGGACAATCAAATTAATGACTTTCCAGGCTTCAGGATGCCTTTCTACACTATATAAAGGTGGAAATTTACATTGGAAACGTTTGGTTTAGCTGTTATAAAAGTTTGGTTTTTTAGTGCTGTAAATGCATTTTCAGCTCGCGCTGTACACATTTGCTATGAGAGGCATTATCTCATAAGGGAAATATTGGACAATCAAATTAATGACTGCCCAGGCTTCAGGATGTCTTTTTACACTATATAAAGGTGGAAATTTACATTGGAAACGTTTGGTTTAGCTGTTATAAAAGTTTGTTTTTTTAGTGCTGTAAATGCATTTTCAGCTCGCACTGTACACATTTGCTATGAGAGGCATTATCTCATAAGGGAAATATTGGACAATCAAATTAATGACTGCCCAGGCTTCAGGATGTCTTTTTACACTATATAAAGGTGGAAATTTACATTGGAAACGTTTACTTTAGCTGTTAATGAAGTTTCGTTTATTTAGTGCTGAAAATTCATTGTCTGCTGGCGCTGTACACTTTTTCTAAGTGTTGCAATATCTCATGAAGGAAATACTGGACAATCAAATTAATGACTTTCCAGGCTTCAGGATGCCTTTCTACACTATATAAAGGTGGAAATTTACATTGGAAACGTTTGGTTTAGCTGTTATAAAAGTTTGTTTTTTTAGTGCTGTAAATGCATTTTCAGCTCGCACTGTACACATTTGCTATGTGAGGCATTATCTCATAAGGGAAATACTGGACAATCAAATTAATGACTTCCCAGGCTTCAGGATGCCTTTTTACACTCTATAAATGTGGAAATTTACATTGGAAACGTTTGGTTTAGCTGTTAATGAAGTTTCGTTTTTTTAGTGCTGAAAATTCATTGCCTGCTGGCGCTGTACACTTTTTCTAAGTGTTGCAATATCTCATGAAGGAAATACTGGACAATCAAATTAATGACTTTCCAGGCTTCAGGATGCCTTTCTACACTATATAAAGGTGGAAATTTACATTGGAAACGTTTGGTTTAGCTGTTATAAAAGTTTGGTTTTTTAGTGCTGTAAATGCATTTTCAGCTCGCGCTGTACACATTTGCTATGAGAGGCATTATCTCATAAGGGAAATATTGGACAATCAAATTAATGACTGCCCAGGCTTCAGGATGTCTTTTTACACTATATAAAGGTGGAAATTTACATTGGAAACGTTTGGTTTAGCTGTTATAAAAGTTTGGTTTTTTAGTGCTGTAAATGCATTTTCAGCTCGCGCTGTACACATTTGCTATGTGAGGCATTATCTCATAAGGGAAATACTGGACAATCAAATTAATGACTGCCCAGGCTTCAGGATGTCTTTTTACACTATATAAAGGTGGAAATTTACATTGGAAACGTTTGGTTTAGCTGTTATAAAAGTTTGTTTTTTTTAGTGCTGAAAATGCATTTTCAGCTCGCACTGTACACATTTGCTAAGTGTTGCAATATCTCATGAAGGAAATACTGGACAATCAAATTAATGACTTTCCAGGCTTCAGGATGCCTTTCTACACTATATAAAGGTGGAAATTTACAATTGAAACGTTTGGTTTAGCTGTTATAAAAGTTTGGTTTTTTAGTGCTGTAAATGCATTTTCAGCTCGCGCTGTACACATTTGCTATGAGAGGCATTATCTCATAAGGGAAATATTGGACAATCAAATTAATGACTGCCCAGGCTTCAGGATGTCTTTTTACACTATATAAAGGTGGACATTTACATTGGAAACGTTTAGTTCAGCTGTTAATGAAGTTTCGTTTTTTTAGTGCTGAAAATTCATTGTCTGCTGGCGCTGTACACTTTTTCTAAGTGTTGCAATATCTCATGAAGGAAATACTGGACAATCAAATTAATGACTTTCCAGGCTTCAGGATGCCTTTCTACACTATATAAAGGTGGAAATTTACATTGGAAACGTTTGGTTTAGCTGTTATAAAAGTTTGGGTTTTTAGTGCTGTAAATGCATTTTCAGCTCGCGCTGTACACATTTGCTATGAGAGGCATTATCTCATAAGGGAAATATTGGACAATCAAATTAATGACTGCCCAGGCTTCAGGATGTCTTTTTACACTATATAAAGGTGGAAATTTACATTGGAAACGTTTAGTTTAGCTGTTATAAAAGTTTGTTTTTTTAGTGCTGTAAATGCATTTTCAGCTCGCGCTGTACACATTTGCTATGAGAGGCATTATCTCATAAGGGAAATATTGGACAATCAAATTAATGACTGCCCAGGCTTCAGGATGTCTTTTTACACTATATAAAGGTGGAAATTTACATTGGAAACGTTTAGTTTAGCTGTTATAAAAGTTTGTTTTTTTAGTGCTGAAAATGCATTTTCAGCTCGCACTGTACACATTTGCTATGTGAGGCATTATCTCATAAGGGAAATACTGGACAATCAAATTAATGACTTCCCAGGCTTCAGGATGCCTTTTTACACTCTATAAATGTGGAAATTTACATTGGAAACGTTTGGTTTAGCTGTTAATGAAGTTTCGTTTTTTTAGTGCTGAAAATTCATTGTCTGCTGGCGCTGTACACTTTTTCTAAGTGTTGCAATATCTCATGAAGGAAATACTGGACAATCAAATTAATGACTTTCCAGGCTTCAGGATGCCTTTCTACACTATATAAAGGTAGAAATTTACATTGGAAACGTTTGGTTTAGCTGTTATAAAAGTTTGGTTTTTTAGTGCTGAAAATGCATTTTCAGCTCGCACTGTACACATTTGCTATGTGAGGCATTATCTCATGAAGGAAATACTGGACAATCAAATTAATGACTTCCCAGGCTTCAGGATGCCTTTTTACACTCTATAAATGTGGAAATTTACATTGGAAACGTTTGGTTTAGCTGTTAATGAAGTTTCGTTTTTTTAGTGCTGAAAATTCATTGTCTGCTGGCGCTGTACACTTTTTCTAAGTGTTGCAATATCTCATGAAGGAAATACTGGACAATCAAATTAATGACTTTCCAGGCTTCAGGATGCCTTTCTACACTATATAAAGGTGGAAATGTACATTGGAAACGTTTGGTTTAGCTGTTATAAAAGTTTGGTTTTTTAGTGCTGAAAATGCATTTTCAGCTCGCGCTGTACACATTTGCTATGAGAGGCATTATCTCATAAGGGAAATATTGGACAATCAAATTAATGACTGCCCAGGCTTCAGGATGTCTTTTTACACTATATAAAGGTGGAATTTACATTGGAAACGTTTGGTTTAGCTGTTATAAAAGTTTGGTTTTTTAGTGCTGAAAATGCATTTTGAGCTCGCACTGTACACATTTGCTATGTGAGGCATTATCTCATGAAGGAAATACTGGACAATCAAATTAATGACTTTCCAGGCTTCAGGATGCCTTTTTACACTATATAAAGGTGGAAATTTACATTGGAAAGTTTGGTTTAGCTGTTATAAAAGTTTGTTTTTTTAGTGCTGTAAATGCATTTTCAGCTCGCGCTGTACACATTTGCTATGAGAGGCATTATCTCATAAAGGAAATATTGGACAATCGAATTAATGACTGCCCAGGCTTCAGGATGTCTTTTTACACTATATAAAGGTGGAAATTTACATTGGAAACGTTTGGTTTAGCTGTTATAAAAGTTTGGTTTTTTAGTGCTGAAAATGCATTTTCAGCTCGCACTGTACACCTTTGCTATGTGAGGCATTATCTCATAAGGGAAATACTGGACAATCAAATTAATGACTTCCCAGGCTTCAGGATGCCTTTTTACACTCTATAAATGTGGAAATTTACATTGGAAACGTTTGGTTTAGCTGTTAATGAAGTTTCGTTTTTTTAGTGCTGAAAATTCATTGTCTGCTGGCGCTGTACACTTTTTCTAAGTGTTGCAATATCTCATGAAGGAAATACTGGACAATCAAATTAATGACTTTCCAGGCTTCAGGATGCCTTTCTACACTATATAAAGGTGGAAATTTACATTGGAAACGTTTGGTTTAGCTGTTATAAAAGTTTGGTTTTTTAGTGCTGTAAATGCATTTTCAGCTCGCGCTGTACACATTTGCTATGAGAGGCATTATCTCATAAGGGAAATATTGGACAATCAAATTAATGACTGCCCAGGCTTCAGGATGTCTTTTTACACTATATAAAGGTGGAAATTTACATTGGAAACGTTTGGTTTAGCTGTTATAAAAGTTTGGTTTTTTAGTGCTGTAAATGCATTTTCAGCTCGCGCTGTACACATTTGCTATGAGAGGCATTATCTCATAAGGGAAATATTGGACAATCAAATTAATGGCTGCCCAGGCTTCAGGATGTCTTTTTACTCTATATAAAGGTGGAAATTTATATTGGAAACGTTTAGTTTAGCTGTTAATGAAGTTTCGTTTTTTTAGTGCTGAAAATTCATTGTCTGCTGGCGCTGTACACTTTTTCTAAGTGTTGCAATATCTCATGAAGGAAATACTGGACAATCAAATTAATGACTTTCCAGGCTTCAGGATGCCTTTCTACACTATATAAAGGTAGAAATTTACATTGGAAACGTTTCGTTTAGCTGTTATAAAAGTTTGGTTTTTTAGTGCTGTAAATGCATTTTCAGCTCGCGCTGTACACATTTGCTATGAGAGGCATTATCTCATAAGGGAATATTGGACAATCGAATTAATGACTGCCCAGGCTTCAGGATGTCTTTTTACACTATATAAAGGTGGAATTTACATTGGAAACGTTTGGTTTAGCTGTTATAAAAGTTTGGTTTTTTAGTGCTGAAAATTGCATTTTCAGCTCGCACTGTACACATTTGCTATGTGAGGCATTATCTCATGAAGGAAATACTGGACAATCAAATTAATGACTTTCCAGGCTTCAGGATGCCTTTTTACACTATATAAAGGTGGAAATTTACATTGGAAAGTTTGGTTTAGCTGTTATAAAAGTTTGGTTTTTTAGTGCTGTAAATGCATTTTCAGCTCGCGTTGTACACATTTGCCTATGAGAGGCATTATCTCATAAAGGAAATATTGGACAATCGAATTAATGACTGCCCAGGCTTCAGGATGTCTTTTTACACTATATAAAGGTGGAAATTTACATTGGAAACGTTTGGTTTAGCTGTTATAAAAGTTTGGTTTTTTAGTGCTGAAAATGCATTTTCAGCTCGCACTGTACACATTTGCTATGTGAGGCATTATCTCATAAGGGAAATACTGGACAATCAAATTAATGACTTCCCAGGCTTCAGGATGCATTTTTACACTCTATAAATGTGGAAATTTACATTGGAAACGTTTGGTTTAGCTGTTAATGAAGTTTCGTTTTTTTAGTGCTGAAAATGCATTTTCAGCTCGCACTGTACACATTTGCTATGTGAGGCATTATCTCATAAGGGAAATACTGGACAATCAAATTAATGACTTCCCAGGCTTCAGGATGCCTTTTTACACTATATAAAGGTGGAAATTTACATTGGAAAGTTTGGTTTAGCTGTTATAAAAGTTTGGTTTTTTAGTGCTGTAAATGCATTTTCAGCTCGCGCTGTACACATTTGCCTATGAGAGGCATTATCTCATAAAGGAAATATTGGACAATCGAATTAATGACTGCCCAGGCTTCAGGATGTCTTTTTACACTATATAAAGGTGGAAATTTACATTGGAAACGTTTGGTTTAGCTGTTATAAAAGTTTGGTTTTTTAGTGCTGAAAATGCATTTTCAGCTCGCACTGTACACATTTGCTATGTGAGGCATTATCTCATAAGGGAAATACTGGACAATCAAATTAATGACTTCCCAGGCTTCAGGATGCCTTTTTACACTCTATAAATGTGGAAATTTACATTGGAAACGTTTGGTTTAGCTGTTAATGAAGTTTCGTTTTTTTAGTGCTGAAAATTCATTGTCTGCTGGCGCTGTACACTTTTTCTAAGTGTTGCAATATCTCATGAAGGAAATACTGGACAATCAAATTAATGACTTTCCAGGCTTCAGGATGCCTTTCTACACTATATAAAGGTGGAAATTTACATTGGAAACGTTTGGTTTAGCTGTTATAAAAGTTTGGTTTTTTAGTGCTGTAAATGCATTTTCAGCTCGCGCTGTACACATTTGCTATGTGAGGCATTATCTCATAAGGGAAATACTGGACAATCAAATTAATGACTTCCCAGGCTTCAGGATGCCTTTTTACACTCTATAAATGTGGAAATTTACATTGGAAACGTTTGGTTTAGCTGTTAATGAAGTTTCGTTTTTTTAGTGCTGAAAATTCATTGTCTGCTGGCGCTGTACACTTTTTCTAAGTTTTGCAATATCTCATGTAGGAAATACTGGACAATCAAATTAATGACTTTCCAGGCTTCAGGATGCCTTTCTACACTATATAAAGGTGGAAATTTACATTGGAAACGTTTGGTTTAGCTGTTATAAAAGTTTGTTTTTTTAGTGCTGTAAATGCATTTTCAGCTCGCGCTGTACACATTTGCTATGTGAGGCATTATCTCATAAGGGAAATACTGGACAATCAAATTAATGACTGCCCAGGCTTCAGGATGTCTTTTTACACTATATAAAGGTGGAAATTTACATTGGAAACGTTTGGTTTAGCTGTTATAAAAGTTTGGTTTTTTTAGTGCTGAAAATTCATTGTCTGCTGGCGCTGTACACTTTTTCTAAGTGTTGCAATATCTCATGAAGGAAATACTGGACAATCAAATTAATGACTTTCCAGGCTCCAGGATGCCTTTCTACACTATATAAAGGTGGAAATTTACATTGGAAACGTTTGGTTTAGCTGTTATAAAAGTTTGTTTTTTTAGTGCTGTAAATGCATTTTCAGCTCGCGCTGTACACATTTGCTATGAGAGGCATTATCTCATAAGGGAAATATTGGACAATCAAATTAATGACTGCCCAGGCTTCAGGATGTCTTTTTACACTATATAAAGGTGGAAATTTACATTGGAAACGTTTAGTTTAGCTGTTAATGAAGTTTCGTTTTTTTAGTGCTGAAAATTCATTGTCTGCTGGCGCTGTACACCTTTTCTAAGTGTTGCAATATCTCATGAAGGAAATACTGGACTATCAAATTAATGACTTTCCAGGCTTCAGGATGCCTTTCTACACTATATAAAGGTGGAAATTTACATTGGAAACGTTTGGTTTAGCTGTTATAAAAGTTTGTTTTTTTAGTGCTGTAAATGCATTTTCAGCTCGCGCTGTACACATTTGCTATGAGAGGCATTATCTCATAAGGGAAATATTGGACAATCAAATTAATGACTGCCCAGGCTTCAGGATGTCTTTTTACACTATATAAAGGTGGAAATTTACATTGGAAACGTTTAGTTTAGCTGTTATAAAAGTTTGTTTTTTTAGTGCTGTAAATGCATTTTCAGCTCGCGCTGTACACATTTGCTATGAGAGGCATTATCTCATAAGGGAAATATTGGACAATCAAATTAATGACTGCCCAGGCTTCAGGATGTCTTTTTACACTATATAAAGGAGGAAATTTACATTGGAAACGTTTGGTTTAGGTGTTATAAAAGTTTGGTTTTTTAGTGCTGAAAATGCATTTTCAGCTCGCGCTGTACACATTTGCAATGAGAGGCATTATCTCATAAGGGAAATACTGGACAATCAAATTAATGACTTCCCAGGCTTCAGGATGCCTTTTTACACTCTATAAATGTGGAAATTTACATTGGAAACGTTTGGTTTAGCTGTTAATGAAGTTTCGTTTTTTTTAGTGCTGAAAATTCATTGTCTGCTGGCGCTGTACACTTTTTCTAAGTGTTGCAATATCTCATGAAGGAAATACTGGACAATCAAATTAATGACTTTCCAGGCTTCAGGATGCCTTTCTACACTATATAAAGGTGGAAATTTACATTGGAAACGTTTGGTTTAGCTGTTATAAAAGTTTGGTTTTTTAGTGCTGTAAATGCATTTTCAGCTCGCGCTGTACACATTTGCTATGAGAGGCATTATCTCATAAGGGAAATATTGGACAATCAAATTAATGACTGCCCAGGCTTCAGGATGTCTTTTTACACTATATAAAGGTGGAAATTTACATTGGAAACGTTTGGTTTAGCTGTTATAAAAGTTTGTTTTTTTAGTGCTGTAAATGCATTTTCAGCTCGCACTGTACACATTTGCTATGAGAGGCATTATCTCATAAGGGAAATATTGGACAATCAAATTAATGACTGCCCAGGCTTCAGGATGTCTTTTTACACTATATAAAGGTGGAAATTTACATTGGAAACGTTTACTTTAGCTGTTAATGAAGTTTCGTTTATTTAGTGCTGAAAATTCATTGTCTGCTGGCGCTGTACACTTTTTCTAAGTGTTGCAATATCTCATGAAGGAAATACTGGACAATCAAATTAATGACTTTCCAGGCTTCAGGATGCCTTTCTACACTATATAAAGGTGGAAATTTACATTGGAAACGTTTGGTTTAGCTGTTATAAAAGTTTGTTTTTTTAGTGCTGTAAATGCATTTTCAGCTCGCACTGTACACATTTGCTATGTGAGGCATTATCTCATAAGGGAAATACTGGACAATCAAATTAATGACTTCCCAGGCTTCAGGATGCCTTTTTACACTCTATAAATGTGGAAATTTACATTGGAAACGTTTGGTTTAGCTGTTAATGAAGTTTCGTTTTTTTAGTGCTGAAAATTCATTGTCTGCTGGCGCTGTACACTTTTTCTAAGTGTTGCAATATCTCATGAAGGAAATACTGGACAATCAAATTAATGACTTTCCAGGCTTCAGGATGCCTTTCTACACTATATAAAGGTGGAAATTTACATTGGAAACGTTTGGTTTAGCTGTTATAAAAGTTTGGTTTTTTAGTGCTGTAAATGCATTTTCAGCTCGCGCTGTACACATTTGCTATGAGAGGCATTATCTCATAAGGGAAATATTGGACAATCAAATTAATGACTGCCCAGGCTTCAGGATGTCTTTTTACACTATATAAAGGTGGAAATTTACATTGGAAACGTTTGGTTTAGCTGTTATAAAAGTTTGTTTTTTTAGTGCTGTAAATGCATTTTCAGCTCGCGCTGTACACATTTGCTATGTGAGGCATTATCTCATAAGGGAAATACTGGACAATCAAATTAATGACTGCCCAGGCTTCAGGATGTCTTTTTACACTATATAAAGGTGGAAATTTACATTGGAAACGTTTGGTTTAGCTGTTATAAAAGTTTGTTTTTTTTAGTGCTGAAAATGCATTTTCAGCTCGCACTGTACACATTTGCTAAGTGTTGCAATATCTCATGAAGGAAATACTGGACAATCAAATTAATGACTTTCCAGGCTTCAGGATGCCTTTCTACACTATATAAAGGTGGAAATTTACAATTGAAACGTTTGGTTTAGCTGTTATAAAAGTTTGGTTTTTTAGTGCTGTAAATGCATTTTCAGCTCGCGCTGTACACATTTGCTATGAGAGGCATTATCTCATAAGGGAAATATTGGACAATCAAATTAATGACTGCCCAGGCTTCAGGATGTCTTTTTACACTATATAAAGGTGGACATTTACATTGGAAACGTTTAGTTCAGCTGTTAATGAAGTTTCGTTTTTTTAGTGCTGAAAATTCATTGTCTGCTGGCGCTGTACACTTTTTCTAAGTGTTGCAATATCTCATGAAGGAAATACTGGACAATCAAATTAATGACTTTCCAGGCTTCAGGATGCCTTTCTACACTATATAAAGGTGGAAATTTACATTGGAAACGTTTGGTTTAGCTGTTATAAAAGTTTGGGTTTTTAGTGCTGTAAATGCATTTTCAGCTCGCGCTGTACACATTTGCTATGAGAGGCATTATCTCATAAGGGAAATATTGGACAATCAAATTAATGACTGCCCAGGCTTCAGGATGTCTTTTTACACTATATAAAGGTGGAAATTTACATTGGAAACGTTTAGTTTAGCTGTTATAAAAGTTTGTTTTTTTAGTGCTGTAAATGCATTTTCAGCTCGCGCTGTACACATTTGCTATGAGAGGCATTATCTCATAAGGGAAATATTGGACAATCAAATTAATGACTGCCCAGGCTTCAGGATGTCTTTTTACACTATATAAAGGTGGAAATTTACATTGGAAACGTTTAGTTTAGCTGTTATAAAAGTTTGTTTTTTTAGTGCTGAAAATGCATTTTCAGCTCGCACTGTACACATTTGCTATGTGAGGCATTATCTCATAAGGGAAATACTGGACAATCAAATTAATGACTTCCCAGGCTTCAGGATGCCTTTTTACACTCTATAAATGTGGAAATTTACATTGGAAACGTTTGGTTTAGCTGTTAATGAAGTTTCGTTTTTTTAGTGCTGAAAATTCATTGTCTGCTGGCGCTGTACACTTTTTCTAAGTGTTGCAATATCTCATGAAGGAAATACTGGACAATCAAATTAATGACTTTCCAGGCTTCAGGATGCCTTTCTACACTATATAAAGGTAGAAATTTACATTGGAAACGTTTGGTTTAGCTGTTATAAAAGTTTGGTTTTTTAGTGCTGTAAATGCATTTTCAGCTCGCGCTGTACACATTTGCTATGAGAGGCATTATCTCATAAGGGAAATATTGGACAATCAAATTAATGACTGCCCAGGCTTCAGGATGTCTTTTTACACTATATAAAGGTGGAAATTTACATTGGAAACGTTTGGTTTAGCTGTTATAAAAGTTTGTTTTTTTAGTGCTGTAAATGCATTTTCAGCTCGCACTGTACACATTTGCTATGAGAGGCATTATCTCATAAGGGAAATATTGGACAATCAAATTAATGACTGCCCAGGCTTCAGGATGTCTTTTTACACTATATAAGGGTGGAAATTTACATTGGAAACGTTTAGTTTAGCTGTTAATGAAGTTTCGTTTTTTTAGTGCTGAAAATTCATTGTCTGCTGGCGCTGTACACATTTGCTATGTGAGGCATTATCTCATAAGGGAAATACTGGACAATCAAATTAATGACTGCCCAGGCATCAGGATGTCTTTTTACACTATATAAAGGTGGAAATTTACATTGGAAACGTTTGGTTTAGCTGTTATAAAAGTTTGGTTTTTTAGTGCTGAAAATGCATTTTCAGCTCGCACTGTACACATTTGCTATGTGAGGCATTATCTCATAAGGGAAATACTGGACAATCAAATTAATGACTGCCCAGGCTTCAGGATGCCTTTTTACACTCTATAAATGTGGAAATTTACATTGGAAACGTTTGGTTTAGCTGTTAATGAAGTTTCGTTTTTTAGTGCTGAAAATTCATTGTCTGCTGGCGCTCTACACTTTTTCTAAGTGTTGCAATATCTCATGAAGGAAATACTGGACAATCAAATTAATGACTTTCCAGGCTTCAGGATGCCTTTCTACACTATATAAAGGTGGAAATTTACAATTGAAACGTTTGGTTTAGCTGTTATAAAAGTTTGGTTTTTTAGTGCTGTAAATGCATTTTCAGCTCGCGCTGTACACATTTGCTATGAGAGGCATTATCTCATAAGGGAAATATTGGACAATCAAATTAATGACTGCCCAGGCTTCAGGATGTCTTTTTACACTATATAAAGGTGGACATTTACATTGGAAACGTTTAGTTCAGCTGTTAATGAAGTTTCGTTTTTTTAGTGCTGAAAATTCATTGTCTGCTGGCGCTGTACACTTTTTCTAAGTGTTGCAATATCTCATGAAGGAAATACTGGACAATCAAATTAATGACTTTCCAGGCTTCAGGATGCCTTTCTACACTATATAAAGGTGGAAATTTACATTGGAAACGTTTGGTTTAGCTGTTATAAAAGTTTGGGTTTTTAGTGCTGTAAATGCATTTTCAGCTCGCGCTGTACACATTTGCTATGAGAGGCATTATCTCATAAGGGAAATATTGGACAATCAAATTAATGACTGCCCAGGCTTCAGGATGTCTTTTTACACTATATAAAGGTGGAAATTTACATTGGAAACGTTTAGTTTAGCTGTTATAAAAGTTTGTTTTTTTAGTGCTGTAAATGCATTTTCAGCTCGCGCTGTACACATTTGCTATGAGAGGCATTATCTCATAAGGGAAATATTGGACAATCAAATTAATGACTGCCCAGGCTTCAGGATGTCTTTTTACACTATATAAAGGTGGAAATTTACATTGGAAACGTTTAGTTTAGCTGTTATAAAAGTTTGTTTTTTTAGTGCTGAAAATGCATTTTCAGCTCGCACTGTACACATTTGCTATGTGAGGCATTATCTCATAAGGGAAATACTGGACAATCAAATTAATGACTTCCCAGGCTTCAGGATGCCTTTTTACACTCTATAAATGTGGAAATTTACATTGGAAACGTTTGGTTTAGCTGTTAATGAAGTTTCGTTTTTTTAGTGCTGAAAATTCATTGTCTGCTGGCGCTGTACACTTTTTCTAAGTGTTGCAATATCTCATGAAGGAAATACTGGACAATCAAATTAATGACTTTCCAGGCTTCAGGATGCCTTTCTACACTATATAAAGGTGGAAATTTACATTAGAAACGTTTGGTTTAGCTGTTATAAAAGTTTGGTTTTTTAGTGCTGTAAATGCATTTTCAGCTCGCGCTGTACACATTTGCTATGAGAGGCATTATCTCATAAGGGAAATATTGGACAATCAAATTAATGACTGCCCAGGCTTCAGAATGTCTTTTTACACTATATAAAGGTGGAAATTTACATTGGAAACGTTTAGTTTAGCTGTTAATGAAGTTTCGTTTTTTTAGTGCTGAAAATTCATTGTCTGCTGGCGCTGTACACTTTTTCTAAGTGTTGCAATATCTCATGAAGGAAATACTGGACAATCAAATTAATGACTTTCCAGGCTTCAGGATGCCTTTCTACACTATATAAAGGTAGAAATTTACATTGGAAACGTTTGGTTTAGCTGTTATAAAAGTTTGGTTTTTTAGTGCTGTAAATGCATTTTCAGCTCGCGCTGTACACATTTGCTATGAGAGGCATTATCTCATAAGGGAAATATTGGACAATCAAATTAATGACTGCGCAGGCTTCAGGATGTCTTTTTACACTATATAAAGGTGGAATTTACATTGGAAACGTTTGGTTTAGGTGTTATATAAGTTTGGTTTTTTAGTGCTGAAAATGCATTTTCAGCTCGCACTGTACACATTTGCTATGTGAGGCATTATCTCATAAGGGAAATACTGGACAATCAAATTAATGACTTCCCAGGCTTCAGGATGCCTTTTTACACTCTATAAATGTGGAAATTTACATTGGAAACGTTTGGTTTAGCTGTTAATGAAGTTTCGTTTTTTTAGTGCTGAAAATTCATTGTCTGCTGGCGCTGTACACTTTTTCTAAGTTTTGCAATATCTCATGTAGGAAATACTGGACAATCAAATTAATGACTTTCCAGGCTTCAGGATGCCTTTCTACACTATATAAAGGTGGAAATTTACATTGGAAACGTTTGGTTTAGCTGTTATAAAAGTTTGGTTTTTTAGTGCTGTAAATGCATTTTCAGCTCGCGCTGTACACATTTGCTATGAGAGGCATTATCTCATAAGGGAAATATTGGACAATCAAATTAATGACTGCCCAGGCTTCAGGATGCCTTTTTACACTCTATAAATGTGGAAATTTACATTGGAAACGTTTGGTTTAGCTGTTAATGAAGTTTCGTTTTTTTTAGTGCTGAAAATTCATTGTCTGCTGGCGTTGTACACTTTTTCTAAGTGTTGCAATATCTCATGAAGGAAATACTGGACAATCAAATTAATGACTTTCCAGGCTTCAGGATGCCTTTCTACACTATATAAAGGTGGAAATTTACATTTGAAACGTTTGGTTTAGCTGTTATAAAAGTTTGGTTTTTTAGTGCTGAAAATGCATTTTCAGCTCGCGCTGTACACATTTGCTATGAGAGGCATTATCTCATAAGGGAAATATTGGACAATCAAATTAATGACTGCCCAGGCTTCAGGATGTCTTTTTACACTATATAAAGGTGGAAATTTACATTGGAAACGTTTGGTTTAGCTGTTATAAAAGTTTGGTTTTTTAGTGCTGTAAATGCATTTTCAGCTCGCGCTGTACACTTTTTCTAAGTGTTGCAATATCTCATGAAGGAAATACTGGACAATCAAATTAATGACTTTCCAGGCTTCAGGATGCCTTTCTACACTATATAAAGGTGGAAATTTACATTGGAAACGTTTGGTTTAGCTGTTATAAAAGTTTGGGTTTTTAGTGCTGTAAATGCATTTTCAGCTCGCGCCTTACACATTTGCTATGAGAGGCATTATCTCATAAGGGAAATATTGGACAATCAAATTAATGACTGCCCAGGCTTCAGGATGTCTTTTTACACTATATAAAGGTGGAAATTTACATTGGAAACGTTTAGTTTAGCTGTTATAAAAGTTTGTTTTTTTAGTGCTGAAAATGCATTTTCAGCTCGCACTGTACACATTTGCTATGTGAGGCATTATCTCATAAGGGAAATACTGGACAATCAAATTAATGACTTCCCAGGCTTCAGGATGCCTTTTTACACTCTATAAATGTGGAAATTTACATTGGAAACGTTTGGTTTAGCTGTTAATGAAGTTTCGTTTTTTTAGTGCTGAAAATTCATTGTCTGCTGGCGCTGTACACTTTTTCTAAGTGTTGCAATATCTCATGAAGGAAATACTGGACAATCAAATTAATGACTTTCCAGGCTTCAGGATGCCTTTCTACACTATATAAAGGTGGAAATTTACATTGGAAACGTTTGGTTTAGCTGTTATAAAAGTTTGGTTTTTTAGTGCTGTAAATGCATTTTCAGCTCGCGCTGTACACATTTGCTATGAGAGGCATTATCTCATAAGGGAAATATTGGACAATCAAATTAATGACTGCCCAGGCTTCAGAATGTCTTTTTACAATATATAAAGGTGGAAATTTACATTGGAAACGTTTAGTTTAGCTGTTAATGAAGTTTCGTTTTTTTAGTGCTGAAAATTCATTGTCTGCTGGCGCTGTACACTTTTTCTAAATGTTGCAATATCTCATGAAGGAAATACTGGACAATCAAATTAATGACTTTCCAGGCTTCAGGATGCCTTTCTACACTATATAAAGGTAGAAATTTACATTGGAAACGTTTGGTTTAGCTGTTATAAAAGTTTGGTTTTTTAGTGCTGTAAATGCATTTTCAGCTCGCGCTGTACACATTTGCTATGAGAGGCATTATCTCATAAGGGAAATATTGGACAATCAAATTAATGACTGCCCAGGCTTCAGGATGTCTTTTTACACTCTATAAAGGTGGAAATTTACATTGGAAACGTTTGGTTTAGCTGTTATAAAAGTTTGGTTTTTTAGTGCTGTAAATGCATTTTCAGCTCGCGCTGTACACATTTGCTATGAGAGGCATTATCTCATAAGGGAAATATTGGACAATCAAATTAATGGCTGCCCAGGCTTCAGGATGTCTTTTTACACTATATAAAGGTGGAAATTTACATTGGAAACGTTTAGTTTAGCTGTTAATGAAGTTTCGGTTTTTTAGTGCTGAAAATTCATTGTCTGCTGGCGCTGTACACTTTTTCTAAGTGTTGCAATATCTCATGAAGGAAATACTGGACAATCAAATTAAAGACTTTCCAGGCTTCAGGATGCCTTTTTACACTATATAAAGGTGGAAATTTACATTGGAAACGTTTGGTTTAGCTGTTATAAAAGTTTGGTTTTTAGTGCTGTAAATGCATTTTCAGCTCGCGCTGTACACATTTGCTATGAGAGGCATTATCTCATAAGGGAAATATTGGACAATCAAATTAATGACTGCCCAGGCTTCAGGATGTCTTTTTACACTATATAAAGGTGGAAATTTACATTGGAAACATTTAGTTTAGCTGTTAATGAAGTTTCGTTTTTTTAGTGCTGAAAATTCATTGTCTGCTGGCGCTGTACACTTTTTCTAAGTGTTGCAATATCTCATGAAGGAAATACTGGACAATCAAATTAATGACTTTCCAGGCTTCAGGATGCCTTTCTACACTATATAAAGGTGGAAATTTACATTGGAAACGTTTGGTTTAGCTGTTATAAAAGTTTGTTTTTTTAGTGCTGTAAATGCATTTTCAGCTCGCACTGTACACATTTGCTATGTGAGGCATTATCTCATAAGGGAAATACTGGACAATCAAATTAATGACTTCCCAGGCTTCAGGATGCCTTTTTACACTCTATAAATGTGGACATTTACATTGGAAACGTTTGGTTTAGCTGTTAATGAAGTTTCGTTTTTTTAGTGCTGAAAATTCATTGTCTGCTGGCGCTGTACACTTTTTCTAAGTGTTGCAATATCTCATGAAGGAAATACTGGACAATCAAATTAATGACTTTCCAGGCTTCAGGATGCCTTTCTACACTATATAAAGGTGGAAATTTACATTGGAAACGTTTGGTTTAGCTGTTATAAAAGTTTGGTTTTTTAGTGCTGTAAATGCATTTTCAGCTCGCGCTGTACACATTTGCTATGAGAGGCATTATCTCATAAGGGAAATATTGGACAATCAAATTAATGACTGCCCAGGCTTCAGGATGTCTTTTTACACTATATAAAGGTGGAAATTTACATTGGAAACGTTTGGTTTAGCTGTTATAAAAGTTTGTTTTTTTAGTGCTGTAAATGCATTTTCAGCTCGCACTGTACACATTTGCTATGAGAGGCATTATCTCATAAGGGAAATATTGGACAATCAAATTAATGACTGCCCAGGCTTCAGGATGTCTTTTTACACTATATAAGGGTGGAAATTTACATTGGAAACGTTTAGTTTAGCTGTTAATGAAGTTTCGTTTTTTTAGTGCTGAAAATTCATTGTCTGCTGGCGCTGTACACATTTGCTATGTGAGGCATTATCTCATAAGGGAAATACTGGACAATCAAATTAATGACTGCCCAGGCTTCAGGATGTCTTTTTACACTATATAAAGGTGGAAATTTACATTGGAAACGTTTGGTTTAGCTGTTATAAAAGTTTGGTTTTTTAGTGCTGAAAATGCATTTTCAGCTCGCACTGTACACATTTGCTATGTGAGGCATTATCTCATAAGGGAAATACTGGACAATCAAATTAATGACTGCCCAGGCTTCAGGATGCCTTTTTACACTCTATAAATGTGGAAATTTACATTGGAAACGTTTGGTTTAGCTGTTAATGAAGTTTCGTTTTTTTAGTGCTGAAAATTCATTGTCTGCTGGCGCTGTACACTTTTTCTAAGTGTTGCAATATCTCATGAAGGAAATACTGGACAATCAAATTAATGACTTTCCAGGCATCAGGATGCCTTTCTACACTATATAAAGGTGGAAATTTACAATTGAAACGTTTGGTTTAGCTGTTATAAAAGTTTGGTTTTTTAGTGCTGTAAATGCATTTTCAGCTCGCGCTGTACACATTTGCTATGAGAGGCATTATCTCATAAGGGAAATATTGGACAATCAAATTAATGACTGCCCAGGCTTCAGGATGTCTTTTTACACTATATAAAGGTGGAAATTTACATTGGAAACGTTTAGTTTAGCTGTTATAAAAGTTTGTTTTTTTAGTGCTGTAAATGCATTTTCAGCTCGCGCTGTACACATTTGCTATGAGAGGCATTATCTCATAAGGGAAATATTGGACAATCAAATTAATGACTGCCCAGGCTTCAGGATGTCTTTTTACACTATATAAAGGTGGAAATTTACATTGGAAACGTTTAGTTTAGCTGTTATAAAAGTTTGTTTTTTTAGTGCTGAAAATGCATTTTCAGCTCGCACTGTACACATTTGCTATGTGAGGCATTATCTCATAAGGGAAATACTGGACAATCAAATTAATGACTTCCCAGGCTTCAGGATGCCTTTTTACACTCTATAAATGTGGAAATTTACATTGGAAACGTTTGGTTTAGCTGTTAATGAAGTTTCGTTTTTTTAGTGCTGAAAATTCATTGTCTGCTGGCGCTGTACACTTTTTCTAAGTTTTGCAATATCTCATGTAGGAAATACTGGACAATCAAATTAATGACTTTCCAGGCTTCAGGATGCCTTTCTACACTATATAAAGGTGGAAATTTACATTGGAAACGTTTGGTTTAGCTGTTATAAAAGTTTGTTTTTTTAGTGCTGTAAATGCATTTTCAGCTCGCGCTGTACACATTTGCTATGTGAGGCATTATCTCATAAGGGAAATACTGGACAATCAAATTAATGACTGCCCAGGCTTCAGGATGTCTTTTTACACTATATAAAGGTGGAAATTTACATTGGAAACGTTTGGTTTAGCTGTTATAAAAGTTTGGTTTTTTTAGTGCTGAAAATTCATTGTCTGCTGGCGCTGTACACTTTTTCTAAGTGTTGCAATATCTCATGAAGGAAATACTGGACAATCAAATTAATGACTTTCCAGGCTTCAGGATGCCTTTCTACACTATATAAAGGTGGAAATTTACATTGGAAACGTTTGGTTTAGCTGTTATAAAAGTTTGGTTTTTTAGTGCTATAAATGCATTTTCAGCTCGCGCTGTACACATTTGCTATGAGAGGCATTATCTCATAAGGGAAATATTGGACAATCAAATTAATGACTGCCCAGGCTTCAGGATGTCTTTTTACACTATATAAAGGTGGAAATTTACATTGGAAACGTTTGGTTTAGCTGTTATAAAAGTTTGGTTTTTTAGTGCTGAAAATGCATTTTCAGCTCGCACTGTACACATTTGCTATGTGAGGCATTATCTCATAAGGGAAATACTGGACAATCAAATTAATGACTTCCCAGGCTTCAGGATGCATTTTTACACTCTATAAATGTGGAAATTTACATTGGAAACGTTTGGTTTAGCTGTTAATGAAGTTTCGTTTTTTTAGTGCTGAAAATTCATTGTCTGCTGGCGCTGTACACCTTTTCTAAGTGTTGCAATATCTCATGAAGGAAATACTGGACAATCAAATTAATGACTTTCCAGGCTTCAGGATGCCTTTCTACACTATATAAAGGTGGAAATTTACATTGGAAACGTTTGGTTTAGCTGTTATAAAAGTTTGGGTTTTTAGTGCTGTAAATGCATTTTCAGCTCGCGCTGTACACATTTGCTATGAGAGGCATTATCTCATAAGGGAAATATTGGACAATCAAATTAATGACTGCCCAGGCTTCAGGATGTCTTTTTACACTATATAAAGGTGGAAATTTACATTGGAAACGTTTAGTTTAGCTGTTATAAAAGTTTGTTTTTTTAGTGCTGTAAATGCATTTTCAGCTCGCGCTGTACACATTTGCTATGAGAGGCATTATCTCATAAGGGAAATATTGGACAATCAAATTAATGACTGCCCAGGCTTCAGGATGTCTTTTTACACTATATAAAGGTGGAAATTTACATTGGAAACGTTTAGTTTAGCTGTTATAAAAGTTTGTTTTTTTAGTGCTGAAAATGCATTTTCAGCTCGCACTGTACACATTTGCTATGTGAGGCATTATCTCATAAGGGAAATACTGGACAATCAAATTAATGACTTCCCAGGCTTCAGGATGCCTTTTTACACTCTATAAATGTGGAAATTTACATTGGAAACGTTTGGTTTAGCTGTTAATGAAGTTTCGTTTTTTTAGTGCTGAAAATTCATTGTCTGCTGGCGCTGTACACTTTTTCTAAGTGTTGCAATATCTCATGAAGGAAATACTGGACAATCAAATTAATGACTTTCCAGGCTTCAGGATGCCTTTCTACACTATATAAAGGTGGAAATTTACATTGGAAACGTTTGGTTTAGCTGTTATAAAAGTTTGGTTTTTTAGTGCTGTAAATGCATTTTCAGCTCGCGCTGTACACATTTGCTATGAGAGGCATTATCTCATAAGGGAAATATTGGACAATCAAATTAATGACTGCCCAGTTTTCAGAATGTCTTTTTACACTATATAAAGGTGGAAATTTACATTGGAAACGTTTAGTTTAGCTGTTAATGAAGTTTCGTTTTTTTAGTGCTGAAAATTCATTGTCTGCTGGCGCTGTACACTTTTTCTAAGTGTTGCAATATCTCATGAAGGAAATACTGGACAATCAAATTAATGACTTTCCAGGCTTCAGGATGCCTTTCTACACTATATAAAGGTAGAAATTTACATTGGAAACGTTTGGTTTAGCTGTTATAAAAGTTTGGTTTTTTAGTGCTGTAAATGCATTTTCAGCTCGCGCTGTACACATTTGCTATGAGAGGCATTATCTCATAAGGGAAATATTGGACAATCAAATTAATGACTGCCCAGGCTTCAGGATGTCTTTTTACACTCTATAAAGGTGGAAATTTACATTGGAAACGTTTGGTTTAGCTGTTATAAAAGTTTGTTTTTTTAGTGCTGTAAATGCATTTTCAGCTCGCGCTGTACACATTTGCTATGAGAGGCATTATCTCATAAGGGAAATATTGGACAATCAAATTAATGGCTGCCCAGGCTTCAGGATGTCTTTTTACACTATATAAAGGTGGAAATTTACATTGGAAACGTTTAGTTTAGCTGTTAATGAAGTTTCGGTTTTTTAGTGCTGAAAATTCATTGTCTGCTGGCGCTGTACACTTTTTCTAAGTGTTGCAATATCTCATGAAGGAAATACTGGACAATCAAATTAATGACTTTCCAGGCTTCAGGATGCCTTTCTACACTATATAAAGGTGGGAATTTACATTGGAAACGTTTGGTTTAGCTGTTATAAAAGTTTGGTTTTTTTAGTGCTGAAAATGCATTTTCAGCTCGCACTGTACACATTTGCTATGTGAGGCATTATCTCATGAAGGAAATACTGGACAATCAAATTAAAGACTTTCCAGGCTTCAGGATGCCTTTTTACACTATATAAAGGTGGAAATTTACATTGGAAACGTTTGGTTTAGCTGTTATAAAAGTTTGGTTTTTTAGTGCTGTAAATGCATTTTCAGCTCGCGCTGTACACATTTTCTATGAGAGGCATTATCTCATAAGGGAAATATTGGACAATCAAATTAATGACTGCCCAGGCTTCAGGATGTCTTTTTACACTATATAAAGGTGGAAATTTACATTGGAAACATTTAGTTTAACTGTTAATGAAGTTTCGTTTTTTTAGTGCTGAAAATTCATTGTCTGCTGGCGCTGTACACTTTTTCTAAGTGTTGCAATATCTCATGAAGGAAATACTGGACAATCAAATTAATGACTTTCCAGGCTTCAGGATGCCTTTCTACACTATATAAAGGTGGAAATTTACATTGGAAACGTTTGGTTTAGCTGTTATAAAAGTTTGGTTTTTTAGTGCTGTAAATGCATTTTCAGCTCGCGCTGTACACATTTGCTATGAGAGGCATTATCTCATAAGGGAAATATTGGACAATCAAATTAATGACTGCCCAGGCTTCAGGATGTCTTTTTACACTATATAAAGGTGGAAATTTACATTGGAAACGTTTGGTTTAGCTGTTATAAAAGTTTGGTTTTTTAGTGCTGTAAATGCATTTTCAGCTCGCGCTGTACACATTTGCTATGAGAGGCATTATCTCATAAGGGAAATATTGGACAATCAAATTAATGGCTGCCCGGGCTTCAGGATGTCTTTTTACACTATATAAAGGTGGAAATTTACATTGGAAACGTTTAGTTTAGCTGTTAATGAAGTTTCGTTTTTTTAGTGCTGAAAATTCATTGTCTGCTGGCGCTGTACACTTTTTCTAAATGTTGCAATATCTCATGAAGGAAATACTGGACAATCAAATTAATGACTTTCCAGGCTTCAGGATGCCTTTCTACACTATATAAAGGTGGAAATTTACATTGGAAACGTTTGGTTTAGCTGTTATAAAAGTTTGGTTTTTTAGTGCTGTAAATGCATTTTCAGCTCGCGCTGTACACATTTGCTATGAGAGGCATTATCTCATAAGGGAAATATTGGACAATCAAATTAATGGCTGCCCAGGCTTCAGGATGTCTTTTTACACTATATAAAGGTGGAAATTTACATTGGAAACGTTTAGTTTAGCTGTTAATGAAGTTTCGGTTTTTTAGTGCTGAAAATTCATTGTCTGCTGGCGCTGTACACTTTTTCTAAGTGTTGCAATATCTCATGAAGGAAATACTGGACAATCAAATTAATGACTTTCCAGGCTTCAGGATGCCTTTCTACACTATATAAAGGTGGAAATTTACATTGGAAACGTTTGGTTTAGCTGTTATAAAAGTTTGGTTTTTTTAGTGCTGAAAATGCATTTTCAGCTCGCACTGTACACATTTGCTATGTGAGGCATTATCTCATGAAGGAAATACTGGACAATCAAATTAAAGACTTTCCAGGCTTCAGGATGCCTTTTTACACTATATAAAGGTGGAAATTTACATTGGAAACGTTTGGTTTAGCTGTTATAAAAGTTTGGTTTTTTAGTGCTGTAAATGCATTTTCAGCTCGCGCTGTACACATTTTCTATGAGAGGCATTATCTCATAAGGGAAATATTGGACAATCAAATTAATGGCTGCCCGGGCTTCAGGATGTCTTTTTACACTATATAAAGGTGGAAATTTACATTGGAAACGTTTAGTTTAGCTGTTAATGAAGTTTCGTTTTTTTAGTGCTGAAAATTCATTGTCTGCTGGCGCTGTACACTTTTTCTAAATGTTGCAATATCTCATGAAGGAAATACTGGACAATCAAATTAATGACTTTCCAGGCTTCAGGATGCCTTTCTACACTATATAAAGGTGGAAATTTACATTGGAAACGTTTGGTTTAGCTGTTATAAAAGTTTGGTTTTTTAGTGCTGTAAATGCATTTTCAGCTCGCGCTGTACACATTTGCTATGAGAGGCATTATCTCATAAGGGAAATATTGGACAATCAAATTAATGACTGCCCAGGCTTCAGGATGTCTTTTTACACTATATAAAGGAGGAAATTTACATTGGAAACGTTTGGTTTAGGTGTTATAAAAGTTTGGTTTTTTAGTGCTGAAAATGCATTTTCAGCTCGCGCTGTACACATTTGCAATGAGAGGCATTATCTCATAAGGGAAATACTGGACAATCAAATTAATGACTTCCCAGGCTTCAGGATGCCTTTTTACACTCTATAAATGTGGAAATTTACATTGGAAACGTTTGGTTTAGCTGTTAATGAAGTTTCGTTTTTTTTAGTGCTGAAAATTCATTGTCTGCTGGCGCTGTACACTTTTTCTAAGTGTTGCAATATCTCATGAAGGAAATACTGGACAATCAAATTAATGACTTTCCAGGCTTCAGGATGCCTTTCTACACTATATAAAGGTGGAAATTTACATTGGAAACGTTTGGTTTAGCTGTTATAAAAGTTTGGTTTTTTAGTGCTATAAATGCATTTTCAGCTCGCGCTGTACACATTTGCTATGAGAGGCATTATCTCATAAGGGAAATATTGGACAATCAAATTAATGACTGCCCAGGCTTCAGGATGTCTTTTTACACTATATAAAGGTGGAAATTTACATTGGAAACATTTAGTTTAACTGTTAATGAAGTTTCGTTTTTTTAGTGCTGAAAATTCATTGTCTGCTGGCGCTGTACACTTTTTCTAAGTGTTGCAATATCTCATGAAGGAAATACTGGACAATCAAATTAATGACTTTCCAGGCTTCAGGATGCCTTTCTACACTATATAAAGGTGGAAATTTACATTGGAAACGTTTGGTTTAGCTGTTATAAAAGTTTGGTTTTTTAGTGCTGTAAATGCATTTTCAGCTCGCGCTGTACACATTTGCTATGAGAGGCATTATCTCATAAGGGAAATATTGGACAATCAAATTAATGACTGCCCAGGCTTCAGGATGTCTTTTTACACTATATAAAGGTGGAAATTTACATTGGAAACGTTTGGTTTAGCTGTTATAAAAGTTTGGTTTTTTAGTGCTGTAAATGCATTTTCAGCTCGCGCTGTACACATTTGCTATGAGAGGCATTATCTCATAAGGGAAATATTGGACAATCAAATTAATGGCTGCCCGGGCTTCAGGATGTCTTTTTACACTATATAAAGGTGGAAATTTACATTGGAAACGTTTAGTTTAGCTGTTAATGAAGTTTCGTTTTTTTAGTGCTGAAAATTCATTGTCTGCTGGCGCTGTACACTTTTTCTAAATGTTGCAATATCTCATGAAGGAAATACTGGACAATCAAATTAATGACTTTCCAGGCTTCAGGATGCCTTTCTACACTATATAAAGGTGGAAATTTACATTGGAAACGTTTGGTTTAGCTGTTATAAAAGTTTGGTTTTTTAGTGCTGTAAATGCATTTTCAGCTCGCGCTGTACACATTTGCTATGAGAGGCATTATCTCATAAGGGAAATATTGGACAATCAAATTAATGGCTGCCCAGGCTTCAGGATGTCTTTTTACACTATATAAAGGTGGAAATTTACATTGGAAACGTTTAGTTTAGCTGTTAATGAAGTTTCGGTTTTTTAGTGCTGAAAATTCATTGTCTGCTGGCGCTGTACACTTTTTCTAAGTGTTGCAATATCTCATGAAGGAAATACTGGACAATCAAATTAATGACTTTCCAGGCTTCAGGATGCCTTTCTACACTATATAAAGGTGGAAATTTACATTGGAAACGTTTGGTTTAGCTGTTATAAAAGTTTGGTTTTTTTAGTGCTGAAAATGCATTTTCAGCTCGCACTGTACACATTTGCTATGTGAGGCATTATCTCATGAAGGAAATACTGGACAATCAAATTAAAGACTTTCCAGGCTTCAGGATGCCTTTTTACACTATATAAAGGTGGAAATTTACATTGGAAACGTTTGGTTTAGCTGTTATAAAAGTTTGGTTTTTTAGTGCTGTAAATGCATTTTCAGCTCGCGCTGTACACATTTTCTATGAGAGGCATTATCTCATAAGGGAAATATTGGACAATCAAATTAATGGCTGCCCGGGCTTCAGGATGTCTTTTTACACTATATAAAGGTGGAAATTTACATTGGAAACGTTTAGTTTAGCTGTTAATGAAGTTTCGTTTTTTTAGTGCTGAAAATTCATTGTCTGCTGGCGCTGTACACTTTTTCTAAATGTTGCAATATCTCATGAAGGAAATACTGGACAATCAAATTAATGACTTTCCAGGCTTCAGGATGCCTTTCTACACTATATAAAGGTGGAAATTTACATTGGAAACGTTTGGTTTAGCTGTTATAAAAGTTTGGTTTTTTAGTGCTGTAAATGCATTTTCAGCTCGCGCTGTACACATTTGCTATGAGAGGCATTATCTCATAAGGGAAATATTGGACAATCAAATTAATGACTGCCCAGGCTTCAGGATGTCTTTTTACACTATATAAAGGAGGAAATTTACATTGGAAACGTTTGGTTTAGGTGTTATAAAAGTTTGGTTTTTTAGTGCTGAAAATGCATTTTCAGCTCGCGCTGTACACATTTGCAATGAGAGGCATTATCTCATAAGGGAAATACTGGACAATCAAATTAATGACTTCCCAGGCTTCAGGATGCCTTTTTACACTCTATAAATGTGGAAATTTACATTGGAAACGTTTGGTTTAGCTGTTAATGAAGTTTCGTTTTTTTTAGTGCTGAAAATTCATTGTCTGCTGGCGCTGTACACTTTTTCTAAGTGTTGCAATATCTCATGAAGGAAATACTGGACAATCAAATTAATGACTTTCCAGGCTTCAGGATGCCTTTCTACACTATATAAAGGTGGAAATTTACATTGGAAACGTTTGGTTTAGCTGTTATAAAAGTTTGGTTTTTTAGTGCTGTAAATGCATTTTCAGCTCGCGCTGTACACATTTGCTATGAGAGGCATTATCTCATAAGGGAAATATTGGACAATCAAATTAATGACTGCCCAGGCTTCAGGATGTCTTTTTACACTATATAAAGGTGGAAATTTACATTGGAAACGTTTGGTTTAGCTGTTATAAAAGTTTGTTTTTTTAGTGCTGTAAATGCATTTTCAGCTCGCACTGTACACATTTGCTATGAGAGGCATTATCTCATAAGGGAAATATTGGACAATCAAATTAATGACTGCCCAGGCTTCAGGATGTCTTTTTACACTATATAAAGGTGGAAATTTACATTGGAAACGTTTACTTTAGCTGTTAATGAAGTTTCGTTTATTTAGTGCTGAAAATTCATTGTCTGCTGGCGCTGTACACTTTTTCTAAGTGTTGCAATATCTCATGAAGGAAATACTGGACAATCAAATTAATGACTTTCCAGGCTTCAGGATGCCTTTCTACACTATATAAAGGTGGAAATTTACATTGGAAACGTTTGGTTTAGCTGTTATAAAAGTTTGTTTTTTTAGTGCTGTAAATGCATTTTCAGCTCGCACTGTACACATTTGCTATGTGAGGCATTATCTCATAAGGGAAATACTGGACAATCAAATTAATGACTTCCCAGGCTTCAGGATGCCTTTTTACACTCTATAAATGTGGAAATTTACATTGGAAACGTTTGGTTTAGCTGTTAATGAAGTTTCGTTTTTTTAGTGCTGAAAATTCATTGCCTGCTGGCGCTGTACACTTTTTCTAAGTGTTGCAATATCTCATGAAGGAAATACTGGACAATCAAATTAATGACTTTCCAGGCTTCAGGATGCCTTTCTACACTATATAAAGGTGGAAATTTACATTGGAAACGTTTGGTTTAGCTGTTATAAAAGTTTGGTTTTTTAGTGCTGTAAATGCATTTTCAGCTCGCGCTGTACACATTTGCTATGAGAGGCATTATCTCATAAGGGAAATATTGGACAATCAAATTAATGACTGCCCAGGCTTCAGGATGTCTTTTTACACTATATAAAGGTGGAAATTTACATTGGAAACGTTTGGTTTAGCTGTTATAAAAGTTTGGTTTTTTAGTGCTGTAAATGCATTTTCAGCTCGCGCTGTACACATTTGCTATGTGAGGCATTATCTCATAAGGGAAATACTGGACAATCAAATTAATGACTGCCCAGGCTTCAGGATGTCTTTTTACACTATATAAAGGTGGAAATTTACATTGGAAACGTTTGGTTTAGCTGTTATAAAAGTTTGTTTTTTTTAGTGCTGAAAATGCATTTTCAGCTCGCACTGTACACATTTGCTAAGTGTTGCAATATCTCATGAAGGAAATACTGGACAATCAAATTAATGACTTTCCAGGCTTCAGGATGCCTTTCTACACTATATAAAGGTGGAAATTTACAATTGAAACGTTTGGTTTAGCTGTTATAAAAGTTTGGTTTTTTAGTGCTGTAAATGCATTTTCAGCTCGCGCTGTACACATTTGCTATGAGAGGCATTATCTCATAAGGGAAATATTGGACAATCAAATTAATGACTGCCCAGGCTTCAGGATGTCTTTTTACACTATATAAAGGTGGACATTTACATTGGAAACGTTTAGTTCAGCTGTTAATGAAGTTTCGTTTTTTTAGTGCTGAAAATTCATTGTCTGCTGGCGCTGTACACTTTTTCTAAGTGTTGCAATATCTCATGAAGGAAATACTGGACAATCAAATTAATGACTTTCCAGGCTTCAGGATGCCTTTCTACACTATATAAAGGTGGAAATTTACATTGGAAACGTTTGGTTTAGCTGTTATAAAAGTTTGGGTTTTTAGTGCTGTAAATGCATTTTCAGCTCGCGCTGTACACATTTGCTATGAGAGGCATTATCTCATAAGGGAAATATTGGACAATCAAATTAATGACTGCCCAGGCTTCAGGATGTCTTTTTACACTATATAAAGGTGGAAATTTACATTGGAAACGTTTAGTTTAGCTGTTATAAAAGTTTGTTTTTTTAGTGCTGTAAATGCATTTTCAGCTCGCGCTGTACACATTTGCTATGAGAGGCATTATCTCATAAGGGAAATATTGGACAATCAAATTAATGACTGCCCAGGCTTCAGGATGTCTTTTTACACTATATAAAGGTGGAAATTTACATTGGAAACGTTTAGTTTAGCTGTTATAAAAGTTTGTTTTTTTAGTGCTGAAAATGCATTTTCAGCTCGCACTGTACACATTTGCTATGTGAGGCATTATCTCATAAGGGAAATACTGGACAATCAAATTAATGACTTCCCAGGCTTCAGGATGCCTTTTTACACTCTATAAATGTGGAAATTTACATTGGAAACGTTTGGTTTAGCTGTTAATGAAGTTTCGTTTTTTTAGTGCTGAAAATTCATTGTCTGCTGGCGCTGTACACTTTTTCTAAGTGTTGCAATATCTCATGAAGGAAATACTGGACAATCAAATTAATGACTTTCCAGGCTTCAGGATGCCTTTCTACACTATATAAAGGTAGAAATTTACATTGGAAACGTTTGGTTTAGCTGTTATAAAAGTTTGGTTTTTTAGTGCTGTAAATGCATTTTCAGCTCGCGCTGTACACATTTGCTATGAGAGGCATTATCTCATAAGGGAAATATTGGACAATCAAATTAATGACTGCCCAGGCTTCAGGATGTCTTTTTACACTATATAAAGGTGGAAATTTACATTGGAAACGTTTGGTTTAGCTGTTATAAAAGTTTGTTTTTTTAGTGCTGTAAATGCATTTTCAGCTCGCACTGTACACATTTGCTATGAGAGGCATTATCTCATAAGGGAAATATTGGACAATCAAATTAATGACTGCCCAGGCTTCAGGATGTCTTTTTACACTATATAAGGGTGGAAATTTACATTGGAAACGTTTAGTTTAGCTGTTAATGAAGTTTCGTTTTTTTAGTGCTGAAAATTCATTGTCTGCTGGCGCTGTACACATTTGCTATGTGAGGCATTATCTCATAAGGGAAATACTGGACAATCAAATTAATGACTGCCCAGGCATCAGGATGTCTTTTTACACTATATAAAGGTGGAAATTTACATTGGAAACGTTTGGTTTAGCTGTTATAAAAGTTTGGTTTTTTAGTGCTGAAAATGCATTTTCAGCTCGCACTGTACACATTTGCTATGTGAGGCATTATCTCATAAGGGAAATACTGGACAATCAAATTAATGACTGCCCAGGCTTCAGGATGCCTTTTTACACTCTATAAATGTGGAAATTTACATTGGAAACGTTTGGTTTAGCTGTTAATGAAGTTTCGTTTTTTTAGTGCTGAAAATTCATTGTCTGCTGGCGCTCTACACTTTTTCTAAGTGTTGCAATATCTCATGAAGGAAATACTGGACAATCAAATTAATGACTTTCCAGGCTTCAGGATGCCTTTCTACACTATATAAAGGTGGAAATTTACAATTGAAACGTTTGGTTTAGCTGTTATAAAAGTTTGGTTTTTTAGTGCTGTAAATGCATTTTCAGCTCGCGCTGTACACATTTGCTATGAGAGGCATTATCTCATAAGGGAAATATTGGACAATCAAATTAATGACTGCCCAGGCTTCAGGATGTCTTTTTACACTATATAAAGGTGGACATTTACATTGGAAACGTTTAGTTCAGCTGTTAATGAAGTTTCGTTTTTTTAGTGCTGAAAATTCATTGTCTGCTGGCGCTGTACACTTTTTCTAAGTGTTGCAATATCTCATGAAGGAAATACTGGACAATCAAATTAATGACTTTCCAGGCTTCAGGATGCCTTTCTACACTATATAAAGGTGGAAATTTACATTGGAAACGTTTGGTCTAGCTGTTATAAAAGTTTGGGTTTTTAGTGCTGTAAATGCATTTTCAGCTCGCGCTGTACACATTTGCTATGAGAGGCATTATCTCATAAGGGAAATATTGGACAATCAAATTAATGACTGCCCAGGCTTCAGGATGTCTTTTTACACTATATAAAGGTGGAAATTTACATTGGAAACGTTTAGTTTAGCTGTTATAAAAGTTTGTTTTTTTAGTGCTGTAAATGCATTTTCAGCTCGCGCTGTACACATTTGCTATGAGAGGCATTATCTCATAAGGGAAATATTGGACAATCAAATTAATGACTGCCCAGGCTTCAGGATGTCTTTTTACACTATATAAAGGTGGAAATTTACATTGGAAACGTTTAGTTTAGCTGTTATAAAAGTTTGTTTTTTTAGTGCTGAAAATGCATTTTCAGCTCGCACTGTACACATTTGCTATGTGAGGCATTATCTCATAAGGGAAATACTGGACAATCAAATTAATGACTTCCCAGGCTTCAGGATGCCTTTTTACACTCTATAAATGTGGAAATTTACATTGGAAACGTTTGGTTTAGCTGTTAATGAAGTTTCGTTTTTTTAGTGCTGAAAATTCATTGTCTGCTGGCGCTGTACACTTTTTCTAAGTGTTGCAATATCTCATGAAGGAAATACTGGACAATCAAATTAATGACTTTCCAGGCTTCAGGATGCCTTTCTACACTATATAAAGGTGGAAATTTACATTAGAAACGTTTGGTTTAGCTGTTATAAAAGTTTGGTTTTTTAGTGCTGTAAATGCATTTTCAGCTCGCGCTGTACACATTTGCTATGAGAGGCATTATCTCATAAGGGAAATATTGGACAATCAAATTAATGACTGCGCAGGCTTCAGGATGTCTTTTTACACTATATAAAGGTGGAATTTACATTGGAAACGTTTGGTTTAGGTGTTATATAAGTTTGGTTTTTTAGTGCTGAAAATGCATTTTCAGCTCGCACTGTACACATTTGCTATGTGAGGCATTATCTCATAAGGGAAATACTGGACAATCAAATTAATGACTTCCCAGGCTTCAGGATGCCTTTTTACACTCTATAAATGTGGAAATTTACATTGGAAACGTTTGGTTTAGCTGTTAATGAAGTTTCGTTTTTTTAGTGCTGAAAATTCATTGTCTGCTGGCGCTGTACACTTTTTCTAAGTTTTGCAATATCTCATGTAGGAAATACTGGACAATCAAATTAATGACTTTCCAGGCTTCAGGATGCCTTTCTACACTATATAAAGGTGGAAACGTTTGGTTTAGCTGTTATAAAAGTTTGGTTTTTTAGTGCTGTAAATGCATTTTCAGCTCGCACTGTACACATTTGCTATGAGAGGCATTATCTCATAAGGGAAATATTGGACAATCAAATTAATGACTGCCCAGGCTTCAGGATGTCTTTTTACACTATATAAGGGTGGAAATTTACATTGGAAACGTTTAGTTTAGCTGTTAATGAAGTTTCGTTTTTTTAGTGCTGAAAATTCATTGTCTGCTGGCACTGTACACATTTGCTATGTGAGGCATTATCTCATAAGGGAAATACTGGACAATCAAATTAATGACTGCCCAGGCATCAGGATGTCTTTTTACACTATATAAAGGTGGAAATTTACATTGGAAACGTTTGGTTTAGCTGTTATAAAAGTTTGGTTTTTTAGTGCTGAAAATGCATTTTCAGCTCGCACTGTACACATTTGCTATGTGAGGCATTATCTCATAAGGGAAATACTGGACAATCAAATTAATGACTGCCCAGGCTTCAGGATGCCTTTTTACACTCTATAAATGTGGAAATTTACATTGGAAACGTTTGGTTTAGCTGTTAATGAAGTTTCGTTTTTTTAGTGCTGAAAATTCATTGTCTGCTGGCGCTCTACACTTTTTCTAAGTGTTGCAATATCTCATGAAGGAAATACTGGACAATCAAATTAATGACTTTCCAGGCTTCAGGATGCCTTTCTACACTATATAAAGGTGGAAATTTACAATTGAAACGTTTGGTTTAGCTGTTATAAAAGTTTGGTTTTTTAGTGCTGTAAATGCATTTTCAGCTCGCGCTGTACACATTTGCTATGAGAGGCATTATCTCATAAGGGAAATATTGGACAATCAAATTAATGACTGCCCAGGCTTCAGGATGTCTTTTTACACTATATAAAGGTGGACATTTACATTGGAAACGTTTAGTTCAGCTGTTAATGAAGTTTCGTTTTTTTAGTGCTGAAAATTCATTGTCTGCTGGCGCTGTACACTTTTTCTAAGTGTTGCAATATCTCATGAAGGAAATACTGGACAATCAAATTAATGACTTTCCAGGCTTCAGGATGCCTTTCTACACTATATAAAGGTGGAAATTTACATTGGAAACGTTTGGTCTAGCTGTTATAAAAGTTTGGGTTTTTAGTGCTGTAAATGCATTTTCAGCTCGCGCTGTACACATTTGCTATGAGAGGCATTATCTCATAAGGGAAATATTGGACAATCAAATTAATGACTGCCCAGGCTTCAGGATGTCTTTTTACACTATATAAAGGTGGAAATTTACATTGGAAACGTTTAGTTTAGCTGTTATAAAAGTTTGTTTTTTTAGTGCTGTAAATGCATTTTCAGCTCGCGCTGTACACATTTGCTATGAGAGGCATTATCTCATAAGGGAAATATTGGACAATCAAATTAATGACTGCCCAGGCTTCAGGATGTCTTTTTACACTATATAAAGGTGGAAATTTACATTGGAAACGTTTAGTTTAGCTGTTATAAAAGTTTGTTTTTTTAGTGCTGAAAATGCATTTTCAGCTCGCACTGTACACATTTGCTATGTGAGGCATTATCTCATAAGGGAAATACTGGACAATCAAATTAATGACTTCCCAGGCTTCAGGATGCCTTTTTACACTCTATAAATGTGGAAATTTACATTGGAAACGTTTGGTTTAGCTGTTAATGAAGTTTCGTTTTTTTAGTGCTGAAAATTCATTGTCTGCTGGCGCTGTACACTTTTTCTAAGTGTTGCAATATCTCATGAAGGAAATACTGGACAATCAAATTAATGACTTTCCAGGCTTCAGGATGCCTTTCTACACTATATAAAGGTGGAAATTTACATTAGAAACGTTTGGTTTAGCTGTTATAAAAGTTTGGTTTTTTAGTGCTGTAAATGCATTTTCAGCTCGCGCTGTACACATTTGCTATGAGAGGCATTATCTCATAAGGGAAATATTGGACAATCAAATTAATGACTGCGCAGGCTTCAGGATGTCTTTTTACACTATATAAAGGTGGAATTTACATTGGAAACGTTTGGTTTAGGTGTTATATAAGTTTGGTTTTTTAGTGCTGAAAATGCATTTTCAGCTCGCACTGTACACATTTGCTATGTGAGGCATTATCTCATAAGGGAAATACTGGACAATCAAATTAATGACTTCCCAGGCTTCAGGATGCCTTTTTACACTCTATAAATGTGGAAATTTACATTGGAAACGTTTGGTTTAGCTGTTAATGAAGTTTCGTTTTTTTAGTGCTGAAAATTCATTGTCTGCTGGCGCTGTACACTTTTTCTAAGTTTTGCAATATCTCATGTAGGAAATACTGGACAATCAAATTAATGACTTTCCAGGCTTCAGGATGCCTTTCTACACTATATAAAGGTGGAAATTTACATTGGAAACGTTTGGTTTAGCTGTTATAAAAGTTTGGTTTTTTAGTGCTGTAAATGCATTTTCAGCTCGCGCTGTACACATTTGCTATGAGAGGCATTATCTCATAAGGGAAATATTGGACAATCAAATTAATGACTGCCCAGGCTTCAGGATGCCTTTTTACACTCTATAAATGTGGAAATTTACATTGGAAACGTTTGGTTTAGCTGTTAATGAAGTTTCGTTTTTTTTAGTGCTGAAAATTCATTGTCTGCTGGCGTTGTACACTTTTTCTAAGTGTTGCAATATCTCATGAAGGAAATACTGGACAATCAAATTAATGACTTTCCAGGCTTCAGGATGCCTTTCTACACTATATAAAGGTGGAAATTTACATTTGAAACGTTTGGTTTAGCTGTTATAAAAGTTTGGTTTTTTAGTGCTGAAAATGCATTTTCAGCTCGCGCTGTACACATTTGCTATGAGAGGCATTATCTCATAAGGGAAATATTGGACAATCAAATTAATGACTGCCCAGGCTTCAGGATGTCTTTTTACACTATATAAAGGTGGAAATTTACATTGGAAACGTTTGGTTTAGCTGTTATAAAAGTTTGGTTTTTTAGTGCTGTAAATGCATTTTCAGCTCGCGCTGTACACTTTTTCTAAGTGTTGCAATATCTCATGAAGGAAATACTGGACAATCAAATTAATGACTTTCCAGGCTTCAGGATGCCTTTCTACACTATATAAAGGTGGAAATTTACATTGGAAACGTTTGGTTTAGCTGTTATAAAAGTTTGGGTTTTTAGTGCTGTAAATGCATTTTCAGCTCGCGCCTTACACATTTGCTATGAGAGGCATTATCTCATAAGGGAAATATTGGACAATCAAATTAATGACTGCCCAGGCTTCAGGATGTCTTTTTACACTATATAAAGGTGGAAATTTACATTGGAAACGTTTAGTTTAGCTGTTATAAAAGTTTGTTTTTTTAGTGCTGAAAATGCATTTTCAGCTCGCACTGTACACATTTGCTATGTGAGGCATTATCTCATAAGGGAAATACTGGACAATCAAATTAATGACTTCCCAGGCTTCAGGATGCCTTTTTACACTCTATAAATGTGGAAATTTACATTGGAAACGTTTGGTTTAGCTGTTAATGAAGTTTCGTTTTTTTAGTGCTGAAAATTCATTGTCTGCTGGCGCTGTACACTTTTTCTAAGTGTTGCAATATCTCATGAAGGAAATACTGGACAATCAAATTAATGACTTTCCAGGCTTCAGGATGCCTTTCTACACTATATAAAGGTGGAAATTTACATTGGAAACGTTTGGTTTAGCTGTTATAAAAGTTTGGTTTTTTAGTGCTGTAAATGCATTTTCAGCTCGCGCTGTACACATTTGCTATGAGAGGCATTATCTCATAAGGGAAATATTGGACAATCAAATTAATGACTGCCCAGGCTTCAGAATGTCTTTTTACAATATATAAAGGTGGAAATTTACATTGGAAACGTTTAGTTTAGCTGTTAATGAAGTTTCGTTTTTTTAGTGCTGAAAATTCATTGTCTGCTGGCGCTGTACACTTTTTCTAAATGTTGCAATATCTCATGAAGGAAATACTGGACAATCAAATTAATGACTTTCCAGGCTTCAGGATGCCTTTCTACACTATATAAAGGTAGAAATTTACATTGGAAACGTTTGGTTTAGCTGTTATAAAAGTTTGGTTTTTTAGTGCTGTAAATGCATTTTCAGCTCGCGCTGTACACATTTGCTATGAGAGGCATTATCTCATAAGGGAAATATTGGACAATCAAATTAATGACTGCCCAGGCTTCAGGATGTCTTTTTACACTATATAAAGGTGGAAATTTACATTGGAAACGTTTAGTTTAGCTGTTAATGAAGTTTCGGTTTTTTAGTGCTGAAAATTCATTGTCTGCTGGCGCTGTACACTTTTTCTAAGTGTTGCAATATCTCATGAAGGAAATACTGGACAATCAAATTAAAGACTTTCCAGGCTTCAGGATGCCTTTTTACACTATATAAAGGTGGAAATTTACATTGGAAACGTTTGGTTTAGCTGTTATAAAAGTTTGGTTTTTTAGTGCTGTAAATGCATTTTCAGCTCGCGCTGTACACATTTGCTATGAGAGGCATTATCTCATAAGGGAAATATTGGACAATCAAATTAATGACTGCCCAGGCTTCAGGATGTCTTTTTACACTATATAAAGGTGGAAATTTACATTGGAAACATTTAGTTTAGCTGTTAATGAAGTTTCGTTTTTTTAGTGCTGAAAATTCATTGTCTGCTGGCGCTGTACACTTTTTCTAAGTGTTGCAATATCTCATGAAGGAAATACTGGACAATCAAATTAATGACTTTCCAGGCTTCAGGATGCCTTTCTACACTATATAAAGGTGGAAATTTACATTGGAAACGTTTGGTTTAGCTGTTATAAAAGTTTGGTTTTTTAGTGCTGTAAATGCATTTTCAGCTCGCGCTGTACACATTTGCTATGAGAGGCATTATCTCATAAGGGAAATATTGGACAATCAAATTAATGACTGCCCAGGCTTCAGGATGTCTTTTTACACTATATAAAGGAGGAAATTTACATTGGAAACGTTTGGTTTAGCTGTTATAAAAGTTTGGTTTTTTAGTGCTGAAAATGCATTTTCAGCTCGCGCTGTACACATTTGCAATGAGAGGCATTATCTCATAAGGGAAATACTGGACAATCAAATTAATGACTTCCCAGGCTTCAGGATGCCTTTTTACACTCTATAAATGTGGAAATTTACATTGGAAACGTTTGGTTTAGCTGTTAATGAAGTTTCGTTTTTTTTAGTGCTGAAAATTCATTGTCTGCTGGCGCTGTACACTTTTTCTAAGTGTTGCAATATCTCATGAAGGAAATACTGGACAATCAAATTAATGACTTTCCAGGCTTCAGGATGCCTTTCTACACTATATAAAGGTGGAAATTTACATTGGAAACGTTTGGTTTAGCTGTTATAAAAGTTTGGTTTTTTAGTGCTGTAAATGCATTTTCAGCTCGCGCTGTACACATTTGCTATGAGAGGCATTATCTCATAAGGGAAATATTGGACAATCAAATTAATGACTGCCCAGGCTTCAGGATGTCTTTTTACACTATATAAAGGTGGAAATTTACATTGGAAACGTTTGGTTTAGCTGTTATAAAAGTTTGTTTTTTTAGTGCTGTAAATGCATTTTCAGCTCGCACTGTACACATTTGCTATGAGAGGCATTATCTCATAAGGGAAATATTGGACAATCAAATTAATGACTGCCCAGGCTTCAGGATGTCTTTTTACACTATATAAAGGTGGAAATTTACATTGGAAACGTTTACTTTAGCTGTTAATGAAGTTTCGTTTATTTAGTGCTGAAAATTCATTGTCTGCTGGCGCTGTACACTTTTTCTAAGTGTTGCAATATCTCATGAAGGAAATACTGGACAATCAAATTAATGACTTTCCAGGCTTCAGGATGCCTTTCTACACTATATAAAGGTGGAAATTTACATTGGAAACGTTTGGTTTAGCTGTTATAAAAGTTTGTTTTTTTAGTGCTGTAAATGCATTTTCAGCTCGCACTGTACACATTTGCTATGTGAGGCATTATCTCATAAGGGAAATACTGGACAATCAAATTAATGACTTCCCAGGCTTCAGGATGCCTTTTTACACTCTATAAATGTGGAAATTTACATTGGAAACGTTTGGTTTAGCTGTTAATGAAGTTTCGTTTTTTTAGTGCTGAAAATTCATTGTCTGCTGGCGCTGTACACTTTTTCTAAGTGTTGCAATATCTCATGAAGGAAATACTGGACAATCAAATTAATGACTTTCCAGGCTTCAGGATGCCTTTCTACACTATATAAAGGTGGAAATTTACATTGGAAACGTTTGGTTTAGCTGTTATAAAAGTTTGGTTTTTTAGTGCTGTAAATGCATTTTCAGCTCGCGCTGTACACATTTGCTATGAGAGGCATTATCTCATAAGGGAAATATTGGACAATCAAATTAATGACTGCCCAGGCTTCAGGATGTCTTTTTACACTATATAAAGGTGGAAATTTACATTGGAAACGTTTGGTTTAGCTGTTATAAAAGTTTGTTTTTTTAGTGCTGTAAATGCATTTTCAGCTCGCACTGTACACATTTGCTATGAGAGGCATTATCTCATAAGGGAAATATTGGACAATCAAATTAATGACTGCCCAGGCTTCAGGATGTCTTTTTACACTATATAAGGGTGGAAATTTACATTGGAAACGTTTAGTTTAGCTGTTAATGAAGTTTCGTTTTTTTAGTGCTGAAAATTCATTGTCTGCTGGCGCTGTACACATTTGCTATGTGAGGCATTATCTCATAAGGGAAATACTGGACAATCAAATTAATGACTGCCCAGGCTTCAGGATGTCTTTTTACACTATATAAAGGTGGAAATTTACATTGGAAACGTTTGGTTTAGCTGTTATAAAAGTTTGGTTTTTTAGTGCTGAAAATGCATTTTCAGCTCGCACTGTACACATTTGCTATGTGAGGCATTATCTCATAAGGGAAATACTGGACAATCAAATTAATGACTGCCCAGGCTTCAGGATGCCTTTTTACACTCTATAAATGTGGAAATTTACATTGGAAACGTTTGGTTTAGCTGTTAATGAAGTTTCGTTTTTTTAGTGCTGAAAATTCATTGTCTGCTGGCGCTGTACACTTTTTCTAAGTGTTGCAATATCTCATGAAGGAAATACTGGACAATCAAATTAATGACTTTCCAGGCATCAGGATGCCTTTCTACACTATATAAAGGTGGAAATTTACAATTGAAACGTTTGGTTTAGCTGTTATAAAAGTTTGGTTTTTTAGTGCTGTAAATGCATTTTCAGCTCGCGCTGTACACATTTGCTATGAGAGGCATTATCTCATAAGGGAAATATTGGACAATCAAATTAATGACTGCCCAGGCTTCAGGATGTCTTTTTACACTATATAAAGGTGGAAATTTACATTGGAAACGTTTAGTTTAGCTGTTATAAAAGTTTGTTTTTTTAGTGCTGTAAATGCATTTTCAGCTCGCGCTGTACACATTTGCTATGAGAGGCATTATCTCATAAGGGAAATATTGGACAATCAAATTAATGACTGCCCAGGCTTCAGGATGTCTTTTTACACTATATAAAGGTGGAAATTTACATTGGAAACGTTTAGTTTAGCTGTTATAAAAGTTTGTTTTTTTAGTGCTGAAAATGCATTTTCAGCTCGCACTGTACACATTTGCTATGTGAGGCATTATCTCATAAGGGAAATACTGGACAATCAAATTAATGACTTCCCAGGCTTCAGGATGCCTTTTTACACTCTATAAATGTGGAAATTTACATTGGAAACGTTTGGTTTAGCTGTTAATGAAGTTTCGTTTTTTTAGTGCTGAAAATTCATTGTCTGCTGGCGCTGTACACTTTTTCTAAGTTTTGCAATATCTCATGTAGGAAATACTGGACAATCAAATTAATGACTTTCCAGGCTTCAGGATGCCTTTCTACACTATATAAAGGTGGAAATTTACATTGGAAACGTTTGGTTTAGCTGTTATAAAAGTTTGTTTTTTTAGTGCTGTAAATGCATTTTCAGCTCGCGCTGTACACATTTGCTATGTGAGGCATTATCTCATAAGGGAAATACTGGACAATCAAATTAATGACTGCCCAGGCTTCAGGATGTCTTTTTACACTATATAAAGGTGGAAATTTACATTGGAAACGTTTGGTTTAGCTGTTATAAAAGTTTGTTTTTTTTAGTGCTGAAAATTCATTGTCTGCTGGCGCTGTACACTTTTTCTAAGTGTTGCAATATCTCATGAAGGAAATACTGGACAATCAAATTAATGACTTTCCAGGCTTCAGGATGCCTTTCTACACTATATAAAGGTGGAAATTTACATTGGAAACGTTTGGTTTAGCTGTTATAAAAGTTTGGTTTTTTAGTGCTGTAAATGCATTTTCAGCTCGCGCTGTACACATTTGCTATGAGAGGCATTATCTCATAAGGGAAATATTGGACAATCAAATTAATGACTGCCCAGGCTTCAGGATGTCTTTTTACACTATATAAAGGTGGAAATTTACATTGGAAACGTTTGGTTTAGCTGTTATAAAAGTTTGGTTTTTTAGTGCTGAAAATGCATTTTCAGCTCGCACTGTACACATTTGCTATGTGAGGCATTATCTCATAAGGGAAATACTGGACAATCAAATTAATGACTTCCCAGGCTTCAGGATGCATTTTTACACTCTATAAATGTGGAAATTTACATTGGAAACGTTTGGTTTAGCTGTTAATGAAGTTTCGTTTTTTTAGTGCTGAAAATTCATTGTCTGCTGGCGCTGTACACCTTTTCTAAGTGTTGCAATATCTCATGAAGGAAATACTGGACAATCAAATTAATGACTTTCCAGGCTTCAGGATGCCTTTCTACACTATATAAAGGTGGAAATTTACATTGGAAACGTTTGGTTTAGCTGTTATAAAAGTTTGGGTTTTTAGTGCTGTAAATGCATTTTCAGCTCGCGCTGTACACATTTGCTATGAGAGGCATTATCTCATAAGGGAAATATTGGACAATCAAATTAATGACTGCCCAGGCTTCAGGATGTCTTTTTACACTATATAAAGGTGGAAATTTACATTGGAAACGTTTAGTTTAGCTGTTATAAAAGTTTGTTTTTTTAGTGCTGTAAATGCATTTTCAGCTCGCGCTGTACACATTTGCTATGAGAGGCATTATCTCATAAGGGAAATATTGGACAATCAAATTAATGACTGCCCAGGCTTCAGGATGTCTTTTTACACTATATAAAGGTGGAAATTTACATTGGAAACGTTTAGTTTAGCTGTTATAAAAGTTTGTTTTTTTAGTGCTGAAAATGCATTTTCAGCTCGCACTGTACACATTTGCTATGTGAGGCATTATCTCATAAGGGAAATACTGGACAATCAAATTAATGACTTCCCAGGCTTCAGGATGCCTTTTTACACTCTATAAATGTGGAAATTTACATTGGAAACGTTTGGTTTAGCTGTTAATGAAGTTTCGTTTTTTTAGTGCTGAAAATTCATTGTCTGCTGGCGCTGTACACTTTTTCTAAGTGTTGCAATATCTCATGAAGGAAATACTGGACAATCAAATTAATGACTTTCCAGGCTTCAGGATGCCTTTCTACACTATATAAAGGTGGAAATTTACATTGGAAACGTTTGGTTTAGCTGTTATAAAAGTTTGGTTTTTTAGTGCTGTAAATGCATTTTCAGCTCGCGCTGTACACATTTGCTATGAGAGGCATTATCTCATAAGGGAAATATTGGACAATCAAATTAATGACTGCCCAGTTTTCAGAATGTCTTTTTACACTATATAAAGGTGGAAATTTACATTGGAAGCGTTTAGTTTAGCTGTTAATGAAGTTTCGTTTTTTTAGTGCTGAAAATTCATTGTCTGCTGGCGCTGTACACTTTTTCTAAGTGTTGCAATATCTCATGAAGGAAATACTGGACAATCAAATTAATGACTTTCCAGGCTTCAGGATGCCTTTCTACACTATATAAAGGTAGAAATTTACATTGGAAACGTTTGGTTTAGCTGTTATAAAAGTTTGGTTTTTTAGTGCTGTAAATGCATTTTCAGCTCGCGCTGTACACATTTGCTATGAGAGGCATTATCTCATAAGGGAAATATTGGACAATCAAATTAATGACTGCCCAGGCTTCAGGATGTCTTTTTACACTCTATAAAGGTGGAAATTTACATTGGAAACGTTTGGTTTAGCTGTTATAAAAGTTTGTTTTTTTAGTGCTGTAAATGCATTTTCAGCTCGCGCTGTACACATTTGCTATGAGAGGCATTATCTCATAAGGGAAATATTGGACAATCAAATTAATGGCTGCCCAGGCTTCAGGATGTCTTTTTACACTATATAAAGGTGGAAATTTACATTGGAAACGTTTAGTTTAGCTGTTAATGAAGTTTCGGTTTTTTAGTGCTGAAAATTCATTGTCTGCTGGCGCTGTACACTTTTTCTAAGTGTTGCAATATCTCATGAAGGAAATACTGGACAATCAAATTAATGACTTTCCAGGCTTCAGGATGCCTTTCTACACTATATAAAGGTGGAAATTTACATTGGAAACGTTTGGTTTAGCTGTTATAAAAGTTTGGTTTTTTTAGTGCTGAAAATGCATTTTCAGCTCGCACTGTACACATTTGCTATGTGAGGCATTATCTCATGAAGGAAATACTGGACAATCAAATTAAAGACTTTCCAGGCTTCAGGATGCCTTTTTACACTATATAAAGGTGGAAATTTACATTGGAAACGTTTGGTTTAGCTGTTATAAAAGTTTGGTTTTTTAGTGCTGTAAATGCATTTTCAGCTCGCGCTGTACACATTTTCTATGAGAGGCATTATCTCATAAGGGAAATATTGGACAATCAAATTAATGACTGCCCAGGCTTCAGGATGTCTTTTTACACTATATAAAGGTGGAAATTTACATTGGAAACATTTAGTTTAGCTGTTAATGAAGTTTCGTTTTTTTAGTGCTGAAAATTCATTGTCTGCTGGCGCTGTACACTTTTTCTAAGTGTTGCAATATCTCATGAAGGAAATACTGGACAATCAAATTAATGACTTTCCAGGCTTCAGGATGCCTTTCTACACTATATAAAGGTGGAAATTTACATTGGAAACGTTTGGTTTAGCTGTTATAAAAGTTTGGTTTTTTAGTGCTGTAAATGCATTTTCAGCTCGCGCTGTACACATTTGCTATGAGAGGCATTATCTCATAAGGGAAATATTGGACAATCAAATTAATGACTGCCCAGGCTTCAGGATGTCTTTTTACACTATATAAAGGTGGAAATTTACATTGGAAACGTTTGGTTTAGCTGTTATAAAAGTTTGGTTTTTTAGTGCTGTAAATGCATTTTCAGCTCGCGCTGTACACATTTGCTATGAGAGGCATTATCTCATAAGGGAAATATTGGACAATCAAATTAATGGCTGCCCGGGCTTCAGGATGTCTTTTTACACTATATAAAGGTGGAAATTTACATTGGAAACGTTTAGTTTAGCTGTTAATGAAGTTTCGTTTTTTTAGTGCTGAAAATTCATTGTCTGCTGGCGCTGTACACTTTTTCTAAATGTTGCAATATCTCATGAAGGAAATACTGGACAATCAAATTAATGACTTTCCAGGCTTCAGGATGCCTTTCTACACTATATAAAGGTGGAAATTTACATTGGAAACGTTTGGTTTAGCTGTTATAAAAGTTTGGTTTTTTAGTGCTGTAAATGCATTTTCAGCTCGCGCTGTACACATTTGCTATGAGAGGCATTATCTCATAAGGGAAATATTGGACAATCAAATTAATGACTGCCCAGGCTTCAGGATGTCTTTTTACACTACATAAAGGAGGAAATTTACATTGGAAACGTTTGGTTTAGGTGTTATAAAAGTTTGTTTTTTTAGTGCTGAAAATGCATTTTCAGCTCGCGCTGTACACATTTGCAATGAGAGGCATTATCTCATAAGGGAAATACTGGACAATCAAATTAATGACTTCCCAGGCTTCAGGATGCCTTTTTACACTCTATAAATGTGGAAATTTACATTGGAAACGTTTGGTTTAGCTGTTAATGAAGTTTCGTTTTTTTTAGTGCTGAAAATTCATTGTCTGCTGGCGCTGTACACTTTTTCTAAGTGTTGCAATATCTCATGAAGGAAATACTGGACAATCAAATTAATGACTTTCCAGGCTTCAGGATGCCTTTCTACACTATATAAAGGTGGAAATTTACATTGGAAACGTTTGGTTTAGCTGTTATAAAAGTTTGGTTTTTTAGTGCTGTAAATGCATTTTCAGCTCGCGCTGTACACATTTGCTATGAGAGGCATTATCTCATAAGGGAAATATTGGACAATCAAATTAATGACTGCCCAGGCTTCAGGATGTCTTTTTACACTATATAAAGGTGGAAATTTACATTGGAAACGTTTGGTTTAGCTGTTATAAAAGTTTGTTTTTTTAGTGCTGTAAATGCATTTTCAGCTCGCACTGTACACATTTGCTATGAGAGGCATTATCTCATAAGGGAAATATTGGACAATCAAATTAATGACTGCCCAGGCTTCAGGATGTCTTTTTACACTATATAAAGGTGGAAATTTACATTGGAAACGTTTACTTTAGCTGTTAATGAAGTTTCGTTTATTTAGTGCTGAAAATTCATTGTCTGCTGGCGCTGTACACTTTTTCTAAGTGTTGCAATATCTCATGAAGGAAATACTGGACAATCAAATTAATGACTTTCCAGGCTTCAGGATGCCTTTCTACACTATATAAAGGTGGAAATTTACATTGGAAACGTTTGGTTTAGCTGTTATAAAAGTTTGTTTTTTTAGTGCTGTAAATGCATTTTCAGCTCGCACTGTACACATTTGCTATGTGAGGCATTATCTCATAAGGGAAATACTGGACAATCAAATTAATGACTTCCCAGGCTTCAGGATGCCTTTTTACACTCTATAAATGTGGAAATTTACATTGGAAACGTTTGGTTTAGCTGTTAATGAAGTTTCGTTTTTTTAGTGCTGAAAATTCATTGTCTGCTGGCGCTGTACACTTTTTCTAAGTGTTGCAATATCTCATGAAGGAAATACTGGACAATCAAATTAATGACTTTCCAGGCTTCAGGATGCCTTTCTACACTATATAAAGGTGGAAATTTACATTGGAAACGTTTGGTTTAGCTGTTATAAAAGTTTGGTTTTTTAGTGCTGTAAATGCATTTTCAGCTCGCGCTGTACACATTTGCTATGAGAGGCATTATCTCATAAGGGAAATATTGGACAATCAAATTAATGACTGCCCAGGCTTCAGGATGTCTTTTTACACTATATAAAGGTGGAAATTTACATTGGAAACGTTTGGTTTAGCTGTTATAAAAGTTTGGTTTTTTAGTGCTGTAAATGCATTTTCAGCTCGCGCTGTACACATTTGCTATGTGAGGCATTATCTCATAAGGGAAATACTGGACAATCAAATTAATGACTGCCCAGGCTTCAGGATGTCTTTTTACACTATATAAAGGTGGAAATTTACATTGGAAAAGTTTGGTTTAGCTGTTATAAAAGTTTGTTTTTTTTAGTGCTGAAAATGCATTTTCAGCTCGCACTGTACACATTTGCTAAGTGTTGCAATATCTCATGAAGGAAATACTGGACAATCAAATTAATGACTTTCCAGGCTTCAGGATGCCTTTCTACACTATATAAAGGTGGAAATTTACAATTGAAACGTTTGGTTTAGCTGTTATAAAAGTTTGGTTTTTTAGTGCTGTAAATGCATTTTCAGCTCGCGCTGTACACATTTGCTATGAGAGGCATTATCTCATAAGGGAAATATTGGACAATCAAATTAATGACTGCCCAGGCTTCAGGATGTCTTTTTACACTATATAAAGGTGGACATTTACATTGGAAACGTTTAGTTCAGCTGTTAATGAAGTTTCGTTTTTTTAGTGCTGAAAATTCATTGTCTGCTGGCGCTGTACACTTTTTCTAAGTGTTGCAATATCTCATGAAGGAAATACTGGACAATCAAATTAATGACTTTCCAGGCTTCAGGATGCCTTTCTACACTATATAAAGGTGGAAATTTACATTGGAAACGTTTGGTTTAGCTGTTATAAAAGTTTGGGTTTTTAGTGCTGTAAATGCATTTTCAGCTCGCGCTGTACACATTTGCTATGAGAGGCATTATCTCATAAGGGAAATATTGGACAATCAAATTAATGACTGCCCAGGCTTCAGGATGTCTTTTTACACTATATAAAGGTGGAAATTTACATTGGAAACGTTTAGTTTAGCTGTTATAAAAGTTTGTTTTTTTAGTGCTGTAAATGCATTTTCAGCTCGCGCTGTACACATTTGCTATGAGAGGCATTATCTCATAAGGGAAATATTGGACAATCAAATTAATGACTGCCCAGGCTTCAGGATGTCTTTTTACACTATATAAAGGTGGAAATTTACATTGGAAACGTTTAGTTTAGCTGTTATAAAAGTTTGTTTTTTTAGTGCTGAAAATGCATTTTCAGCTCGCACTGTACACATTTGCTATGTGAGGCATTATCTCATAAGGGAAATACTGGACAATCAAATTAATGACTTCCCAGGCTTCAGGATGCCTTTTTACACTCTATAAATGTGGAAATTTACATTGGAAACGTTTGGTTTAGCTGTTAATGAAGTTTCGTTTTTTTAGTGCTGAAAATTCATTGTCTGCTGGCGCTGTACACTTTTTCTAAGTGTTGCAATATCTCATGAAGGAAATACTGGACAATCAAATTAATGACTTTCCAGGCTTCAGGATGCCTTTCTACACTATATAAAGGTAGAAATTTACATTGGAAACGTTTGGTTTAGCTGTTATAAAAGTTTGGTTTTTTAGTGCTGTAAATGCATTTTCAGCTCGCGCTGTACACATTTGCTATGAGAGGCATTATCTCATAAGGGAAATATTGGACAATCAAATTAATGACTGCCCAGGCTTCAGGATGTCTTTTTACACTATATAAAGGTGGAAATTTACATTGGAAACGTTTGGTTTAGCTGTTATAAAAGTTTGTTTTTTTAGTGCTGTAAATGCATTTTCAGCTCGCACTGTACACATTTGCTATGAGAGGCATTATCTCATAAGGGAAATATTGGACAATCAAATTAATGACTGCCCAGGCTTCAGGATGTCTTTTTACACTATATAAGGGTGGAAATTTACATTGGAAACGTTTAGTTTAGCTGTTAATGAAGTTTCGTTTTTTTAGTGCTGAAAATTCATTGTCTGCTGGCGCTGTACACATTTGCTATGTGAGGCATTATCTCATAAGGGAAATACTGGACAATCAAATTAATGACTGCCCAGGCATCAGGATGTCTTTTTACACTATATAAAGGTGGAAATTTACATTGGAAACGTTTGGTTTAGCTGTTATAAAAGTTTGGTTTTTTAGTGCTGAAAATGCATTTTCAGCTCGCGCTGTACACATTTGCTATGAGAGGCATTATCTCATAAGGGAAATATTGGACAATCAAATTAATGACTGCCCAGGCTTCAGGATGTCTTTTTACACTATATAAAGGTGGAAATTTACATTGGAAACGTTTGGTTTAGCTGTTATAAAAGTTTGGGTTTTTAGTGCTGTAAATGCATTTTCAGCTCGCGCTGTACACATTTGCTATGAGAGGCATTATCTCATAAGGGAAATATTGGACAATCAAATTAATGACTGCCCAGGCTTCAGGATGTCTTTTTACACTATATAAAGGTGGAAATTTACATTGGAAACGTTTAGTTTAGCTGTTATAAAAGTTTGTTTTTTTAGTGCTGTAAATGCATTTTCAGCTCGCGCTGTACACATTTGCTATGAGAGGCATTATCTCATAAGGGAAATATTGGACAATCAAATTAATGACTGCCCAGGCTTCAGGATGTCTTTTTACACTATATAAAGGTGGAAATTTACATTGGAAACGTTTAGTTTAGCTGTTATAAAAGTTTGTTTTTTTAGTGCTGAAAATGCATTTTCAGCTCGCACTGTACACATTTGCTATGTGAGGCATTATCTCATAAGGGAAATACTGGACAATCAAATTAGGGACTTCCCAGGCTTCAGGATGCCTTTTTACACTCTATAAATGTGGAAATTTACATTGGAAACGTTTGGTTTAGCTGTTAATGAAGTTTCGTTTTTTTAGTGCTGAAAATTCATTGTCTGCTGGCGCTGTACACTTTTTCTAAGTGTTGCAATATCTCATGAAGGAAATACTGGACAATCAAATTAATGACTTTCCAGGCTTCAGGATGCCTTTCTACACTATATAAAGGTGGAAATTTACATTAGAAACGTTTGGTTTAGCTGTTATAAAAGTTTGGTTTTTTAGTGCTGTAAATGCATTTTCAGCTCGCGCTGTACACATTTGCTATGAGAGGCATTATCTCATAAGGGAAATATTGGACAATCAAATTAATGACTGCGCAGGCTTCAGGATGTCTTTTTACACTATATAAAGGTGGAATTTACATTGGAAACGTTTGGTTTAGGTGTTATATAAGTTTGGTTTTTTAGTGCTGAAAATGCATTTTCAGCTCGCACTGTACACATTTGCTATGTGAGGCATTATCTCATAAGGGAAATACTGGACAATCAAATTAATGACTTCCCAGGCTTCAGGATGCCTTTTTACACTCTATAAATGTGGAAATTTACATTGGAAACGTTTGGTTTAGCTGTTAATGAAGTTTCGTTTTTTTAGTGCTGAAAATTCATTGTCTGCTGGCGCTGTACACTTTTTCTAAGTTTTGCAATATCTCATGTAGGAAATACTGGACAATCAAATTAATGACTTTCCAGGCTTCAGGATGCCTTTCTACACTATATAAAGGTGGAAATTTACATTGGAAACGTTTGGTTTAGCTGTTATAAAAGTTTGGTTTTTTAGTGCTGTAAATGCATTTTCAGCTCGCGCTGTACACATTTGCTATGAGAGGCATTATCTCATAAGGGAAATATTGGACAATCAAATTAATGACTGCCCAGGCTTCAGGATGCCTTTTTACACTCTATAAATGTGGAAATTTACATTGGAAACGTTTGGTTTAGCTGTTAATGAAGTTTCGTTTTTTTTAGTGCTGAAAATTCATTGTCTGCTGGCGTTGTACACTTTTTCTAAGTGTTGCAATATCTCATGAAGGAAATACTGGACAATCAAATTAATGACTTTCCAGGCTTCAGGATGCCTTTCTACACTATATAAAGGTGGAAATTTACATTTGAAACGTTTGGTTTAGCTGTTATAAAAGTTTGGTTTTTTAGTGCTGAAAATGCATTTTCAGCTCGCGCTGTACACATTTGCTATGAGAGGCATTATCTCATAAGGGAAATATTGGACAATCAAATTAATGACTGCCCAGGCTTCAGGATGTCTTTTTACACTATATAAAGGTGGAAATTTACATTGGAAACGTTTGGTTTAGCTGTTATAAAAGTTTGGTTTTTTAGTGCTGTAAATGCATTTTCAGCTCGCGCTGTACACTTTTTCTAAGTGTTGCAATATCTCATGAAGGAAATACTGGACAATCAAATTAATGACTTTCCAGGCTTCAGGATGCCTTTCTACACTATATAAAGGTGGAAATTTACATTGGAAACGTTTGGTTTAGCTGTTATAAAAGTTTGGGTTTTTAGTGCTGTAAATGCATTTTCAGCTCGCGCCTTACACATTTGCTATGAGAGGCATTATCTCATAAGGGAAATATTGGACAATCAAATTAATGACTGCCCAGGCTTCAGGATGTCTTTTTACACTATATAAAGGTGGAAATTTACATTGGAAACGTTTAGTTTAGCTGTTATAAAAGTTTGTTTTTTTAGTGCTGAAAATGCATTTTCAGCTCGCACTGTACACATTTGCTATGTGAGGCATTATCTCATAAGGGAAATACTGGACAATCAAATTAATGACTTCTCAGGCTTCAGGATGCCTTTTTACACTCTATAAATGTGGAAATTTACATTGGAAACGTTTGGTTTAGCTGTTAATGAAGTTTCGTTTTTTTAGTGCTGAAAATTCATTGTCTGCTGGCGCTGTACACTTTTTCTAAGTGTTGCAATATCTCATGAAGGAAATACTGGACAATCAAATTAATGACTTTCCAGGCTTCAGGATGCCTTTCTACACTATATAAAGGTGGAAATTTACATTGGAAACGTTTGGTTTAGCTGTTATTAAAGTTTGGTTTTTTAGTGCTGTAAATGCATTTTCAGCTCGCGCTGTACACATTTGCTATGAGAGGCATTATCTCATAAGGGAAATATTGGACAATCAAATTAATGACTGCCCAGGCTTCAGAATGTCTTTTTACAATATATAAAGGTGGAAATTTACATTGGAAACGTTTAGTTTAGCTGTTAATGAAGTTTCGTTTTTTTAGTGCTGAAAATTCATTGTCTGCTGGCGCTGTACACTTTTTCTAAATGTTGCAATATCTCATGAAGGAAATACTGGACAATCAAATTAATGACTTTCCAGGCTTCAGGATGCCTTTCTACACTATATAAAGGTAGAAATTTACATTGGAAACGTTTGGTTTAGCTGTTATAAAAGTTCGGTTTTTTAGTGCTGTAAATGCATTTTCAGCTCGCGCTGTACACATTTGCTATGAGAGGCATTATCTCATAAGGGAAATATTGGACAATCAAATTAATGACTGCCCAGGCTTCAGGATGTCTTTTTACACTCTATAAAGGTGGAAATTTACATTGGAAACGTTTGGTTTAGCTGTTATAAAAGTTTGGTTTTTTAGTGCTGTAAATGCATTTTCAGCTCGCGCTGTACACATTTGCTATGAGAGGCATTATCTCATAAGGGAAATATTGGACAATCAAATTAATGGCTGCCCAGGCTTCAGGATGTCTTTTTACACTATATAAAGGTGGAAATTTACATTGGAAACGTTTAGTTTAGCTGTTAATGAAGTTTCGGTTTTTTAGTGCTGAAAATTCATTGTCTGCTGGCGCTGTACACTTTTTCTAAGTGTTGCAATATCTCATGAAGGAAATACTGGACAATCAAATTAAAGACTTTCCAGGCTTCAGGATGCCTTTTTACACTATATAAAGGTGGAAATTTACATTGGAAACGTTTGGTTTAGCTGTTATAAAAGTTTGGTTTTTTAGTGCTGTAAATGCATTTTCAGCTCGCGCTGTACACATTTGCTATGAGAGGCATTATCTCATAAGGGAAATATTGGACAATCAAATTAATGGCTGCCCAGGCTTCAGGATGTCTTTTTACACTATATAAAGGTGGAAATTTACATTGGAAACATTTAGTTTAGCTGTTAATGAAGTTTCGTTTTTTTAGTGCTGAAAATTCATTGTCTGCTGGCGCTGTACACTTTTTCTAAGTGTTGCAATATCTCATGAAGGAAATACTGGACAATCAAATTAATGACTTTCCAGGCTTCAGGATGCCTTTCTACACTATATAAAGGTGGAAATTTACATTGGAAACGTTTGGTTTAGCTGTTATAAAAGTTTGGTTTTTTAGTGCTGTAAATGCATTTTCAGCTCGCGCTGTACACATTTGCTATGAGAGGCATTATCTCATAAGGGAAATATTGGACAATCAAATTAATGACTGCCCAGGCTTCAGGATGTCTTTTTACACTATATAAAGGAGGAAATTTACATTGGAAACGTTTGGTTTAGCTGTTATAAAAGTTTGGTTTTTTAGTGCTGAAAATGCATTTTCAGCTCGCGCTGTACACATTTGCAATGAGAGGCATTATCTCATAAGGGAAATACTGGACAATCAAATTAATGACTTCCCAGGCTTCAGGATGCCTTTTTACACTCTATAAATGTGGAAATTTACATTGGAAACGTTTGGTTTAGCTGTTAATGAAGTTTCGTTTTTTTTAGTGCTGAAAATTCATTTTCTGCTGGCGCTGTACACTTTTTCTAAGTGTTGCAATATCTCATGAAGGAAATACTGGACAATCAAATTAATGACTTTCCAGGCTTCAGGATGCCTTTCTACACTATATAAAGGTGGAAATTTACATTGGAAACGTTTGGTTTAGCTGTTATAAAAGTTTGGTTTTTTAGTGCTGTAAATGCATTTTCAGCTCGCGCTGTACACATTTGCTATGAGAGGCATTATCTCATAAGGGAAATATTGGACAATCAAATTAATGACTGCCCAGGCTTCAGGATGTCTTTTTACACTATATAAAGGTGGAAATTTACATTGGAAACGTTTGGTTTAGCTGTTATAAAAGTTTGTTTTTTTAGTGCTGTAAATGCATTTTCAGCTCGCACTGTACACATTTGCTATGAGAGGCATTATCTCATAAGGGAAATATTGGACAATCAAATTAATGACTGCCCAGGCTTCAGGATGTCTTTTTACACTATATAAAGGTGGAAATTTACATTGGAAACGTTTACTTTAGCTGTTAATGAAGTTTCGTTTATTTAGTGCTGAAAATTCATTGTCTGCTGGCGCTGTACACTTTTTCTAAGTGTTGCAATATCTCATGAAGGAAATACTGGACAATCAAATTAATGACTTTCCAGGCTTCAGGATGCCTTTCTACACTATATAAAGGTGGAAATTTACATTGGAAACGTTTGGTTTAGCTGTTATAAAAGTTTGTTTTTTTAGTGCTGTAAATGCATTTTCAGCTCGCACTGTACACATTTGCTATGTGAGGCATTATCTCATAAGGGAAATACTGGACAATCAAATTAATGACTTCCCAGGCTTCAGGATGCCTTTTTACACTCTATAAATGTGGAAATTTACATTGGAAACGTTTGGTTTAGCTGTTAATGAAGTTTCGTTTTTTTAGTGCTGAAAATTCATTGTCTGCTGGCGCTGTACACTTTTTCTAAGTGTTGCAATATCTCATGAAGGAAATACTGGACAATCAAATTAATGACTTTCCAGGCTTCAGGATGCCTTTCTACACTATATAAAGGTGGAAATTTACATTGGAAACGTTTGGTTTAGCTGTTATAAAAGTTTGGTTTTTTAGTGCTGTAAATGCATTTTCAGCTCGCGCTGTACACATTTGCTATGAGAGGCATTATCTCATAAGGGAAATATTGGACAATCAAATTAATGACTGCCCAGGCTTCAGGATGTCTTTTTACACTATATAAAGGTGGAAATTTACATTGGAAACGTTTGGTTTAGCTGTTATAAAAGTTTGTTTTTTTAGTGCTGTAAATGCATTTTCAGCTCGCACTGTACACATTTGCTATGAGAGGCATTATCTCATAAGGGAAATATTGGACAATCAAATTAATGACTGCCCAGGCTTCAGGATGTCTTTTTACACTATATAAGGGTGGAAATTTACATTGGAAACGTTTAGTTTAGCTGTTAATGAAGTTTCGTTTTTTTAGTGCTGAAAATTCATTGTCTGCTGGCGCTGTACACATTTGCTATGTGAGGCATTATCTCATAAGGGAAATACTGGACAATCAAATTAATGACTGCCCAGGCTTCAGGATGTCTTTTTACACTATATAAAGGTGGAAATTTACATTGGAAACGTTTGGTTTAGCTGTTATAAAAGTTTGGTTTTTTAGTGCTGAAAATGCATTTTCAGCTCGCACTGTACACATTTGCTATGTGAGGCATTATCTCATAAGGGAAATACTGGACAATCAAATTAATGACTGCCCAGGCTTCAGGATGCCTTTTTACACTCTATAAATGTGGAAATTTACATTGGAAACGTTTGGTTTAGCTGTTAATGAAGTTTCGTTTTTTTAGTGCTGAAAATTCATTGTCTGCTGGCGCTGTACACTTTTTCTAAGTGTTGCAATATCTCATGAAGGAAATACTGGACAATCAAATTAATGACTTTCCAGGCATCAGGATGCCTTTCTACACTATATAAAGGTGGAAATTTACAATTGAAACGTTTGGTTTAGCTGTTATAAAAGTTTGGTTTTTTAGTGCTGTAAATGCATTTTCAGCTCGCGCTGTACACATTTGCTATGAGAGGCATTATCTCATAAGGGAAATATTGGACAATCAAATTAATGACTGCCCAGGCTTCAGGATGTCTTTTTACACTATATAAAGGTGGAAATTTACATTGGAAACGTTTAGTTTAGCTGTTATAAAAGTTTGTTTTTTTAGTGCTGTAAATGCATTTTCAGCTCGCGCTGTACACATTTGCTATGAGAGGCATTATCTCATAAGGGAAATATTGGACAATCAAATTAATGACTGCCCAGGCTTCAGGATGTCTTTTTACACTATATAAAGGTGGAAATTTACATTGGAAACGTTTGGTTTAGCTGTTATAAAAGTTTGTTTTTTTAGTGCTGTAAATGCATTTTCAGCTCGCACTGTACACATTTGCTATGAGAGGCATTATCTCATAAGGGAAATATTGGACAATCAAATTAATGACTGCCCAGGCTTCAGGATGTCTTTTTACACTATATAAGGGTGGAAATTTACATTGGAAACGTTTAGTTTAGCTGTTAATGAAGTTTCGTTTTTTTAGTGCTGAAAATTCATTGTCTGCTGGCGCTGTACACATTTGCTATGTGAGGCATTATCTCATAAGGGAAATACTGGACAATCAAATTAATGACTGCCCAGGCTTCAGGATGTCTTTTTACACTATATAAAGGTGGAAATTTACATTGGAAACGTTTGGTTTAGCTGTTATAAAAGTTTGGTTTTTTAGTGCTGAAAATGCATTTTCAGCTCGCACTGTACACATTTGCTATGTGAGGCATTATCTCATAAGGGAAATACTGGACAATCAAATTAATGACTGCCCAGGCTTCAGGATGCCTTTTTACACTCTATAAATGTGGAAATTTACATTGGAAACGTTTGGTTTAGCTGTTAATGAAGTTTCGTTTTTTTAGTGCTGAAAATTCATTGTCTGCTGGCGCTGTACACTTTTTCTAAGTGTTGCAATATCTCATGAAGGAAATACTGGACAATCAAATTAATGACTTTCCAGGCATCAGGATGCCTTTCTACACTATATAAAGGTGGAAATTTACAATTGAAACGTTTGGTTTAGCTGTTATAAAAGTTTGGTTTTTTAGTGCTGTAAATGCATTTTCAGCTCGCGCTGTACACATTTGCTATGAGAGGCATTATCTCATAAGGGAAATATTGGACAATCAAATTAATGACTGCCCAGGCTTCAGGATGTCTTTTTACACTATATAAAGGTGGAAATTTACATTGGAAACGTTTAGTTTAGCTGTTATAAAAGTTTGTTTTTTTAGTGCTGTAAATGCATTTTCAGCTCGCGCTGTACACATTTGCTATGAGAGGCATTATCTCATAAGGGAAATATTGGACAATCAAATTAATGACTGCCCAGGCTTCAGGATGTCTTTTTACACTATATAAAGGTGGAAATTTACATTGGAAACGTTTAGTTTAGCTGTTATAAAAGTTTGTTTTTTTAGTGCTGAAAATGCATTTTCAGCTCGCACTGTACACATTTGCTATGTGAGGCATTATCTCATAAGGGAAATACTGGACAATCAAATTAATGACTGCCCAGGCTTCAGGATGTCTTTTTACACTATATAAAGGTGGAAATTTACATTGGAAACGTTTACTTTAGCTGTTAATGAAGTTTCGTTTATTTAGTGCTGAAAATTCATTGTCTGCTGGCGCTGTACACTTTTTCTAAGTGTTGCAATATCTCATGAAGGAAATACTGGACAATCAAATTAATGACTTTCCAGGCTTCAGGATGCCTTTCTACACTATATAAAGGTGGAAATTTACATTGGAAACGTTTGGTTTAGCTGTTATAAAAGTTTGTTTTTTTAGTGCTGTAAATGCATTTTCAGCTCGCGCTGTACACATTTGCTATGAGAGGCATTATCTCATAAGGGAAATATTGGACAATCAAATTAATGACTGCCCAGGCTTCAGGATGTCTTTTTACACTATATAAAGGTGGAAATTTACATTGGAAACGTTTAGTTTAGCTGTTATAAAAGTTTGTTTTTTTAGTGCTGTAAATGCATTTTCAGCTCGCGCTGTACACATTTGCTATGAGAGGCATTATCTCATAAGGGAAATATTGGACAATCAAATTAATGACTGCCCAGGCTTCAGGATGTCTTTTTACACTATATAAAGGTGGAAATTTACATTGGAAACGTTTAGTTTAGCTGTTATAAAAGTTTGTTTTTTTAGTGCTGAAAATGCATTTTCAGCTCGCACTGTACACATTTGCTATGTGAGGCATTATCTCATAAGGGAAATACTGGACAATCAAATTAATGACTGCCCAGGCTTCAGGATGTCTTTTTACACTATATAAAGGTGGAAATTTACATTGGAAACGTTTACTTTAGCTGTTAATGAAGTTTCGTTTATTTAGTGCTGAAAATTCATTGTCTGCTGGCGCTGTACACTTTTTCTAAGTGTTGCAATATCTCATGAAGGAAATACTGGACAATCAAATTAATGACTTTCCAGGCTTCAGGATGCCTTTCTACACTATATAAAGGTGGAAATTTACATTGGAAACGTTTGGTTTAGCTGTTATAAAAGTTTGTTTTTTTAGTGCTGTAAATGCATTTTCAGCTCGCACTGTACACATTTGCTATGTGAGGCATTATCTCATAAGGGAAATACTGGACAATCAAATTAATGACTTCCCAGGCTTCAGGATGCCTTTTTACACTCTATAAATGTGGAAATTTACATTGGAAACGTTTGGTTTAGCTGTTAATGAAGTTTCGTTTTTTTAGTGCTGAAAATTCATTGTCTGCTGGCGCTGTACACTTTTTCTAAGTGTTGCAATATCTCATGAAGGAAATACTGGACAATCAAATTAATGACTTTCCAGGCTTCAGGATGCCTTTCTACACTATATAAAGGTGGAAATTTACATTGGAAACGTTTGGTTTAGCTGTTATAAAAGTTTGGTTTTTTAGTGCTGTAAATGCATTTTCAGCTCGCGCTGTACACATTTGCTATGAGAGGCATTATCTCATAAGGGAAATATTGGACAATCAAATTAATGACTGCCCAGGCTTCAGGATGTCTTTTTACACTATATAAAGGTGGAAATTTACATTGGAAACGTTTGGTTTAGCTGTTATAAAAGTTTGTTTTTTTAGTGCTGTAAATGCATTTTCAGCTCGCACTGTACACATTTGCTATGAGAGGCATTATCTCATAAGGGAAATATTGGACAATCAAATTAATGACTGCCCAGGCTTCAGGATGTCTTTTTACACTATATAAGGGTGGAAATTTACATTGGAAACGTTTAGTTTAGCTGTTAATGAAGTTTCGTTTTTTTAGTGCTGAAAATTCATTGTCTGCTGGCGCTGTACACATTTGCTATGTGAGGCATTATCTCATAAGGGAAATACTGGACAATCAAATTAATGACTGCCCAGGCTTCAGGATGTCTTTTTACACTATATAAAGGTGGAAATTTACATTGGAAACGTTTGGTTTAGCTGTTATAAAAGTTTGGTTTTTTAGTGCTGAAAATGCATTTTCAGCTCGCACTGTACACATTTGCTATGTGAGGCATTATCTCATAAGGGAAATACTGGACAATCAAATTAATGACTGCCCAGGCTTCAGGATGCCTTTTTACACTCTATAAATGTGGAAATTTACATTGGAAACGTTTGGTTTAGCTGTTAATGAAGTTTCGTTTTTTTAGTGCTGAAAATTCATTGTCTGCTGGCGCTGTACACTTTTTCTAAGTGTTGCAATATCTCATGAAGGAAATACTGGACAATCAAATTAATGACTTTCCAGGCATCAGGATGCCTTTCTACACTATATAAAGGTGGAAATTTACAATTGAAACGTTTGGTTTAGCTGTTATAAAAGTTTGGTTTTTTAGTGCTGTAAATGCATTTTCAGCTCGCGCTGTACACATTTGCTATGAGAGGCATTATCTCATAAGGGAAATATTGGACAATCAAATTAATGACTGCCCAGGCTTCAGGATGTCTTTTTACACTATATAAAGGTGGAAATTTACATTGGAAACGTTTAGTTTAGCTGTTATAAAAGTTTGTTTTTTTAGTGCTGTAAATGCATTTTCAGCTCGCGCTGTACACATTTGCTATGAGAGGCATTATCTCATAAGGGAAATATTGGACAATCAAATTAATGACTGCCCAGGCTTCAGGATGTCTTTTTACACTATATAAAGGTGGAAATTTACATTGGAAACGTTTGGTTTAGCTGTTATAAAAGTTTGTTTTTTTAGTGCTGTAAATGCATTTTCAGCTCGCACTGTACACATTTGCTATGAGAGGCATTATCTCATAAGGGAAATATTGGACAATCAAATTAATGACTGCCCAGGCTTCAGGATGTCTTTTTACACTATATAAGGGTGGAAATTTACATTGGAAACGTTTAGTTTAGCTGTTAATGAAGTTTCGTTTTTTTAGTGCTGAAAATTCATTGTCTGCTGGCGCTGTACACATTTGCTATGTGAGGCATTATCTCATAAGGGAAATACTGGACAATCAAATTAATGACTGCCCAGGCTTCAGGATGTCTTTTTACACTATATAAAGGTGGAAATTTACATTGGAAACGTTTGGTTTAGCTGTTATAAAAGTTTGGTTTTTTAGTGCTGAAAATGCATTTTCAGCTCGCACTGTACACATTTGCTATGTGAGGCATTATCTCATAAGGGAAATACTGGACAATCAAATTAATGACTGCCCAGGCTTCAGGATGCCTTTTTACACTCTATAAATGTGGAAATTTACATTGGAAACGTTTGGTTTAGCTGTTAATGAAGTTTCGTTTTTTTAGTGCTGAAAATTCATTGTCTGCTGGCGCTGTACACTTTTTCTAAGTGTTGCAATATCTCATGAAGGAAATACTGGACAATCAAATTAATGACTTTCCAGGCATCAGGATGCCTTTCTACACTATATAAAGGTGGAAATTTACAATTGAAACGTTTGGTTTAGCTGTTATAAAAGTTTGGTTTTTTAGTGCTGTAAATGCATTTTCAGCTCGCGCTGTACACATTTGCTATGAGAGGCATTATCTCATAAGGGAAATATTGGACAATCAAATTAATGACTGCCCAGGCTTCAGGATGTCTTTTTACACTATATAAAGGTGGAAATTTACATTGGAAACGTTTAGTTTAGCTGTTATAAAAGTTTGTTTTTTTAGTGCTGTAAATGCATTTTCAGCTCGCGCTGTACACATTTGCTATGAGAGGCATTATCTCATAAGGGAAATATTGGACAATCAAATTAATGACTGCCCAGGCTTCAGGATGTCTTTTTACACTATATAAAGGTGGAAATTTACATTGGAAACGTTTAGTTTAGCTGTTATAAAAGTTTGTTTTTTTAGTGCTGAAAATGCATTTTCAGCTCGCACTGTACACATTTGCTATGTGAGGCATTATCTCATAAGGGAAATACTGGACAATCAAATTAATGACTTCCCAGGCTTCAGGATGCCTTTTTACACTCTATAAATGTGGAAATTTACATTGGAAACGTTTGGTTTAGCTGTTAATGAAGTTTCGTTTTTTTAGTGCTGAAAATTCATTGTCTGCTGGCGCTGTACACTTTTTCTAAGTTTTGCAATATCTCATGTAGGAAATACTGGACAATCAAATTAATGACTTTCCAGGCTTCAGGATGCCTTTCTACACTATATAAAGGTGGAAATTTACATTGGAAACGTTTGGTTTAGCTGTTATAAAAGTTTGTTTTTTTAGTGCTGTAAATGCATTTTCAGCTCGCGCTGTACACATTTGCTATGTGAGGCATTATCTCATAAGGGAAATACTGGACAATCAAATTAATGACTGCCCAGGCTTCAGGATGTCTTTTTACACTATATAAAGTGGAAATTTACATTGGAAACGTTTGGTTTAGCTGTTATAAAAGTTTGTTTTTTTTAGTGCTGAAAATTCATTGTCTGCTGGCGCTGTACACTTTTTCTAAGTGTTGCAATATCTCATGAAGGAAATACTGGACAATCAAATTAATGACTTTCCAGGCTTCAGGATGCCTTTCTACACTATATAAAGGTGGAAATTTACATTGGAAACGTTTGGTTTAGCTGTTATAAAAGTTTGGTTTTTTAGTGCTGTAAATGCATTTTCAGCTCGCGCTGTACACATTTGCTATGAGAGGCATTATCTCATAAGGGAAATATTGGACAATCAAATTAATGACTGCCCAGGCTTCAGGATGTCTTTTTACACTATATAAAGGTGGAAATTTACATTGGAAACGTTTGGTTTAGCTGTTATAAAAGTTTGGTTTTTTAGTGCTGAAAATGCATTTTCAGCTCGCACTGTACACATTTGCTATGTGAGGCATTATCTCATAAGGGAAATACTGGACAATCAAATTAATGACTTCCCAGGCTTCAGGATGCATTTTTACACTCTATAAATGTGGAAATTTACATTGGAAACGTTTGGTTTAGCTGTTAATGAAGTTTCGTTTTTTTAGTGCTGAAAATTCATTGTCTGCTGGCGCTGTACACCTTTTCTAAGTGTTGCAATATCTCATGAAGGAAATACTGGACAATCAAATTAATGACTTTCCAGGCTTCAGGATGCCTTTCTACACTATATAAAGGTGGAAATTTACATTGGAAACGTTTGGTTTAGCTGTTATAAAAGTTTGGTTTTTTTAGTGCTGAAAATGCATTTTCAGCTCGCACTGTACACATTTGCTATGTGAGGCATTATCTCATGAAGGAAATACTGGACAATCAAATTAAAGACTTTCCAGGCTTCAGGATGCCTTTTTACACTATATAAAGGTGGAAATTTACATTGGAAACGTTTGGTTTAGCTGTTATAAAAGTTTGGTTTTTTAGTGCTGTAAATGCATTTTCAGCTCGCGCTGTACACATTTTCTATGAGAGGCATTATCTCATAAGGGAAATATTGGACAATCAAATTAATGACTGCCCAGGCTTCAGGATGTCTTTTTACACTATATAAAGGTGGAAATTTACATTGGAAACATTTAGTTTAGCTGTTAATGAAGTTTCGTTTTTTTAGTGCTGAAAATTCATTGTCTGCTGGCGCTGTACACTTTTTCTAAGTGTTGCAATATCTCATGAAGGAAATACTGGACAATCAAATTAATGACTTTCCAGGCTTCAGGATGCCTTTCTACACTATATAAAGGTGGAAATTTACATTGGAAACGTTTGGTTTAGCTGTTATAAAAGTTTGGTTTTTTAGTGCTGTAAATGCATTTTCAGCTCGCGCTGTACACATTTGCTATGAGAGGCATTATCTCATAAGGGAAATATTGGACAATCAAATTAATGACTGCCAAGGCTTCAGGATGTCTTTTTACACTATATAAAGGTGGAAATTTACATTGGAAACGTTTGGTTTAGCTGTTATAAAAGTTTGGTTTTTTAGTGCTGTAAATGCATTTTCAGCTCGCGCTGTACACATTTGCTATGAGAGGCATTATCTCATAAGGGAAATATTGGACAATCAAATTAATGGCTGCCCGGGCTTCAGGATGTCTTTTTACACTATATAAAGGTGGAAATTTACATTGGAAACGTTTAGTTTAGCTGTTAATGAAGTTTCGTTTTTTTAGTGCTGAAAATTCATTGTCTGCTGGCGCTGTACACTTTTTCTAAATGTTGCAATATCTCATGAAGGAAATACTGGACAATCAAATTAATGACTTTCCAGGCTTCAGGATGCCTTTCTACACTATATAAAGGTGGAAATTTACATTGGAAACGTTTGGTTTAGCTGTTATAAAAGTTTGGTTTTTTAGTGCTGTAAATGCATTTTCAGCTCGCGCTGTACACATTTGCTATGAGAGGCATTATCTCATAAGGGAAATATTGGACAATCAAATTAATGACTGCCCAGGCTTCAGGATGTCTTTTTACACTATATAAAGGAGGAAATTTACATTGGAAACGTTTGGTTTAGGTGTTATAAAAGTTTGTTTTTTTAGTGCTGAAAATGCATTTTCAGCTCGCGCTGTACACATTTGCAATGAGAGGCATTATCTCATAAGGGAAATACTGGACAATCAAATTAATGACTTCCCAGGCTTCAGGATGCCTTTTTACACTCTATAAATGTGGAAATTTACATTGGAAACGTTTGGTTTAGCTGTTAATGAAGTTTCGTTTTTTTTAGTGCTGAAAATTCATTGTCTGCTGGCGCTGTACACTTTTTCTAAGTGTTGCAATATCTCATGAAGGAAATACTGGACAATCAAATTAATGACTTTCCAGGCTTCAGGATGCCTTTCTACACTATATAAAGGTGGAAATTTACATTGGAAACGTTTGGTTTAGCTGTTATAAAAGTTTGGTTTTTTAGTGCTGTAAATGCATTTTCAGCTCGCGCTGTACACATTTGCTATGAGAGGCATTATCTCATAAGGGAAATATTGGACAATCAAATTAATGACTGCCCAGGCTTCAGGATGTCTTTTTACACTATATAAAGGTGGAAATTTACATTGGAAACGATTGGTTTAGCTGTTATAAAAGTTTGTTTTTTTAGTGCTGTAAATGCATTTTCAGCTCGCACTGTACACATTTGCTATGAGAGGCATTATCTCATAAGGGAAATATTGGACAATCAAATTAATGGCTGCCCAGGCTTCAGGATGTCTTTTTACACTATATAAAGGTGGAAATTTACATTGGAAACGTTTACTTTAGCTGTTAATGAAGTTTCGTTTATTTAGTGCTGAAAATTCATTGTCTGCTGGCGCTGTACACTTTTTCTAAGTGTTGCAATATCTCATGAAGGAAATACTGGACAATCAAATTAATGACTTTCCAGGCTTCAGGATGCCTTTCTACACTATATAAAGGTGGAAATTTACATTGGAAACGTTTGGTTTAGCTGTTATAAAAGTTTGTTTTTTTAGTGCTGTAAATGCATTTTCAGCTCGCACTGTACACATTTGCTATGTGAGGCATTATCTCATAAGGGAAATACTGGACAATCAAATTAATGACTTCCCAGGCTTCAGGATGCCTTTTTACACTCTATAAATGTGGAAATTTACATTGGAAACGTTTGGTTTAGCTGTTAATGAAGTTTCGTTTTTTTAGTGCTGAAAATTCATTGTCTGCTGGCGCTGTACACTTTTTCTAAGTGTTGCAATATCTCATGAAGGAAATACTGGACAATCAAATTAATGACTTTCCAGGCTTCAGGATGCCTTTCTACACTATATAAAGGTGGAAATTTACATTGGAAACGTTTGGTTTAGCTGTTATAAAAGTTTGGTTTTTTAGTGCTGTAAATGCATTTTCAGCTCGCGCTGTACACATTTGCTATGAGAGGCATTATCTCATAAGGGAAATATTGGACAATCAAATTAATGACTGCCCAGGCTTCAGGATGTCTTTTTACACTATATAAAGGTAGAAATTTACATTGGAAACGTTTGGTTTAGCTGTTATAAAAGTTTGTTTTTTTAGTGCTGTAAATGCATTTTCAGCTCGCACTGTACACATTTGCTATGAGAGGCATTATCTCATAAGGGAAATATTGGACAATCAAATTAATGACTGCCCAGGCTTCAGGATGTCTTTTTACACTATATAAGGGTGGAAATTTACATTGGAAACGTTTAGTTTAGCTGTTAATGAAGTTTCGTTTTTTTAGTGCTGAAAATTCATTGTCTGCTGGCGCTGTACACTTTTTCTAAGTGTTGCAATATCTCATGAAGGAAATACTGGACAATCAAATTAATGACTTTCCAGGCTTCAGGATGCCTTTCTACACTATATAAAGGTGGAAATGTACATTGGAAACGTTTGGTTTAGCTGTTATAAAAGTTTGTTTTTTTAGTGCTGTAAATGCATTTTCAGCTCGCGCTGTACACATTTGCTATGAGAGGCATTATCTCATAAGGGAAATATTGGACAATCAAATTAATGACTGCCCAGGCTTCAGGATGTCTTTTTACACTATATAAAGGTGGAAATTTACATTGGAAACGTTTGGTTTAGCTGTTATAAAAGTTTGTTTTTTTTAGTGCTGAAAATGCATTTTCAGCTCGCACTGTACACATTTGCTATGTGAGGCATTATCTCATAAGGGAAATACTGGACAATCAAATTAATGACTGCCCAGGCTTCAGGATGTCTTTTTACACTATATAAAGGTGGAAATTTACATTGGAAACGTTTGGTTTAGCTGTTATAAAAGTTTGGTTTTTTAGTGCTGAAAATGCATTTTCAGCTCGCACTGTACACATTTGCTATGTGAGGCATTATCTCATAAGGGAAATACTGGACAATCAAATTAATGACTGCCCAGGCTTCAGGATGCCTTTTTACACTCTATAAATGTGGAAATTTACATTGGAAACGTTTGGTTTAGCTGTTAATGAAGTTTCGTTTTTTTAGTGCTGAAAATTCATTGTCTGCTGGCGCTGTACACTTTTTCTAAGTGTTGCAATATCTTTTGAAGGATATATTGGACAATCAAATTAATGACTTTCCAGGCTTCAGGATGCCTTTCTACACTATATAAAGGTGGAAATTTACATTGGAAACGTTTGGTTTAGCTGTTAATGAAGTTTCGTTTTTTTTAGTGCTGAAAATTCATTGTCTGCTGGCGCTGTACACTTTTTCTAAGTGTTGCAATATCTCATGAAGGAAATACTGGTCAATCAAATTAATGACTTTCCAGGCTTCAGGATGCCTTTCTACACTCTATAAATGTGGAAATTTACATTGGAAACGTTTGGTTTAGCTGTTAATGAAGTTTCGTTTTTTTAGTGCTGAAAATTCATTGTCTGCTGGCGCTGTACACTTTTTCTAAGTGTTGCAATATCTCATGAAGGAAATACTGGACAATCAAATTAATGACTTTCCAGGCTTCAGGATGCCTTTCTACACTATATAAAGGTGGAAATGTACATTGGAAACGTTTGGTTTAGCTGTTATAAAAGTTTGGTTTTTTAGTGCTGTAAATGCATTTTCAGCTCGCGCTGTACACATTTGCTATGAGAGGCATTATCTCATAAGGGAAATATTGGACAATCAAATTAATGACTGCCCAGGCTTCAGGATGTCTTTTTACACTATATAAGGGTGGAAATTTACATTGGAAACGTTTATTTTAGCTGTTAATGAAGTTTCGTTTTTTTAGTGCTGAAAATTCATTGTCTGCTGGCGCTGTACACTTTTTCTAAGTGTTGCAATATCTCATGAAGGAAATACTGGACAATCAAATTAATGACTTTCCAGGCTTCAGGATGCCTTTCTACACTATATAAAGGTGGAAATTTACATTGGAAACGTTTGGTTTAGCTGTTATAAAAGTTTGGTTTTTTAGAACTGTAAATGCATTTTCAGCTCGCACTGTACACATTTGCTATGTGAGGCATTATCTCATAAGGGAAATACTGGACAATCAAATTTATGACTTCCCAGGCTTCAGGATGCCTTTTTACACTCTATAAATGTGGAAATTTACATTGGAAACGTTTGGTTTAGCTGTTAATGAAGTTTCGTTTTTTTAGTGCTGAAAATTCATTGTCTGCTGGCGCTGTACACTTTTTCTAAGTGTTGCAATATCTCATGAAGGAAATACTGGACAATCAAATTAATGACTTTCCAGGCTTCAGGATGCCTTTCTACACTATATAAAGGTGGAAATGTACATTGGAAACGTTTGGTTTAGCTGTTATAAAAGTTTGTTTTTTTAGTGCTGTAAATGCATTTTCAGCTCGCGCTGTACACATTTGCTATGAGAGGCATTATCTCAGAAGGGAAATATTGGACAATCAAATTAATGACTGCCCAGGCTTCAGGATGTCTTTTTACACTATATAAGGGTGGAAATTTACATTGGAAACGTTTAGTTTAGCTGTTAATGAAGTTTCGTTTTTTTAGTGCTGAAAATTCATTGTCTGCTGGCGCTGTACACTTTTTCTAAGTGTTGCAATATCTCATGAAGGAAATACTGGACAATCAAATTAATGACTTTCCAGGCTTCAGGATGCCTTTCTACACTATATAAAGGTGGAAATGTACATTGGAAACGTTTGGTTTAGCTGTTATAAAAGTTTGGTTTTTTAGTGCTGTAAATGCATTTTCAGCTCGCGCTGTACACATTTGCTATGAGAGGCATTATCTCAGAAGGGAAATATTGGACAATCAAATTAATGACTGCCCAGGCTTCAGGATGTCTTTTTACACTATATAAAGGTGGAAATTTACATTGGAAACGTTTGGTTTAGCTGTTATAAAAGTTTGGTTTTTTTAGTGCTGAAAATGCATTTTCAGCTCGCACTGTACACATTTGCTGTGTGAGGCATTATCTCATAAGGGAAATACTGGACAATCAAATTAATGACTGCCCAGGCTTCAGGATGTCTTTTTACACTATATAAAGGTGGAAATTTACATTGGAAACGTTTGGTTTAGCTGTTATAAAAGTTTGGTTTTTTAGTGCTGAAAATGCATTTTCAGCTCGCACTGTACACATTTGCTATGTGAGGCATTATCTCATAAGGGAAATACTGGACAATCAAATTAATGACTTCCCAGGCTTCAGGATGCCTTTTTACACTCTATAAATGTGGAAATTTACATTGGAAACGTTTGGTTTAGCTGTTAATGAAGTTTCGTTTTTTTAGTGCTGAAAATTCATTGTCTGCTGGCGCTGTACACTTTTTCTAAGTGTTGCAATATCTCATGAAGGAAATACTGGACAATCAAATTAATGACTTTCCAGGCTTCAGGATGCCTTTCTACACTATATAAAGGTGGAAATGTACATTGGAAACGTTTGGTTTAGCTGTTATAAAAGTTTGGTTTTTTAGTGCTGTAAATGCATTTTCAGCTCGCGCTGTACACATTTGCTATGAGAGGCATTATCTCAAAAGGGAAATATTGGACAATCAAATTAATGACTGCCCAGGCTTCAGGATGTCTTTTTACACTATGTAAAGGTGGAAATTTACATTGGAAACGTTTGGTTTAGCTGTTATAAAAGTTTGGTTTTTTAGTGCTGTAAATGCATTTTCAGCTCGCACTGTACACATTTGCTGTGTGAGGCATTATCTCATAAGGGAAATACTGGACAATCAAATTAATGACTGCCCAGGCTTCAGGATGTCTTTTTACACTATATAAAGGTGGAAATTTACATTGGAAACGTTTGGTTTAGCTGTTATAAAAGTTTGGTTTTTTTAGTGCTGAAAATGCATTTTCAGCTCGCACTGTACACATTTGCTGTGTGAGGCATTATCTCATAAGGGAAATACTGGACAATCAAATTAATGACTGCCCAGGCTTCAGGATGTCTTTTTACACTATATAAAGGTGGAAATTTACATTGGAAACGTTTGGTTTAGCTGTCATAAAAGTTTGGTTTTTTAGTGCTGAAAATGCATTTTTAGCTCGCACTGTACACATTTGCTATGTGAGGCATTATCTCATAAGGGAAATACTGGACAATCAAATTAATGACTTCCCAGGCTTCAGGATGCCTTTCTACACTATATAAAGGTGGAAATGTACATTGGAAACGTTTGGTTTAGCTGTTATAAAAGTTTGGTTTTTTAGTGCTGTAAATGCATTTTCAGCTCGCGCTGTACACATTTGCTATTAGAGGCATTATCTCATAAGGGAAATATTAGACAATCAAATTAATGACTGCCCAGGCTTCAGGATGTCTTTTTACACTATATAAGGGTGGAAATTTACATCGGAAACGTTTAGTTTAGCTGTTAATGAAGTTTCGTTTTTTTAGTGCTGAAAATTCATTGTCTGCTGGCGCTGTACACTTTTTCTAAGTGTTGCAATATCTCATGAAGGAAATACTGGACAATCAAATTAATGACTTTCCAGGCTTCAGGATGCCTTTCTACACTATATAAAGGTGGAAATGTACATTGGAAACGTTTGGTTTAGCTGTTATAAAAGTTTGGTTTTTTAGTGCTGTAAATGCATTTTCAGCTCGCGCTGTACACATTTGCTATGAGAGGCATTATCTCAAAAGGGAAATATTGGACAATCAAATTAATGACTGCCCAGGCTTCAGGATGTCTTTTTACACTATATAAAGGTGGAAATTTACATTGGAAACGTTTGGTTTAGCTGTTATAAAAGTTTGTTTTTTTAGTGCTGAAAATGCATTTTCAGCTCGCACTGTACACATTTGCTATGTGAGGCATTATCTCATAAGGGAAATACTGGACAATCAAATTAATGACTTCCCAGGCTTCAGGATGCCTTTTTACACTATAAATGTGGAAATTTACATTGGAAACGTTTGGTTTAGCTGTTAATGAAGTTTCGTTTTTTTAGTGCTGAAAATTCATTGTCTGCTGGCGCTGTACACTTTTTCTAAGTGTTGCAATATCTCATGAAGGAAATACTGGACAATCAAATTAATGACTTTCCAGGCTTCAGGATGCCTTTCTACACTATATAAAGGTGGAAATTTACATTGGAAACGTTTGGTTTAGCTGTTATAAAAGTTTGGTTTTTTAGTGCTGTAAATGCATTTTCAGCTCGCGCTGTACACATTTGCTATGAGAGGCATTATCTCATAAGGGAAATATTGGACAATCAAATTAATGACTGCCCAGGCTTCAGGATGTCTTTTTACACTATATAAGGGTGGAAATTTACATTGGAAACGTTTAGTTTAGCTGTTAATGAAGTTTCGTTTTTTTAGTGCTGAAAATTCATTGTCTGCTGGCGCTGTACACTTTTTCTAAGTGTTGCAATATCTCATGAAGGAAATACTGGACAATCAAATTAATGACTTTCCAGGCTTCAGGATGCCTTTCTACACTATATAAAGGTGGAAATGTACATTGGAAACGTTTGGTTTAGCTGTTATAAAAGTTTGGTTTTTTAGTGCTGTAAATGCATTTTCAGCTCGCGCTGTACACATTTGCTATGAGAGGCATTATCTCAGAAGGGAAATATTGGACAATCAAATTAATGACTGCCCAGGCTTCAGGATGTCTTTTTACACTATATAAAGGTGGAAATTTACATTGGAAACGTTTGGTTTAGCTGTTATAAAAGTTTGGTTTTTTTAGTGCTGAAAATGCATTTTCAGCTCGCACTGTACACATTTGCTGTGTGAGGCATTATCTCATAAGGGAAATACTGGACAATCAAATTAATGACTGCCCAGGCTTCAGGATGTCTTTTTACACTATATAAAGGTGGAAATTTACATTGGAAACGTTTGGTTTAGCTGTTATAAAAGTTTGGTTTTTTAGTGCTGAAAATGCATTTTCAGCTCGCACTGTACACATTTGCTATGTGAGGCATTATCTCATAAGGGAAATACTGGACAATCAAATTAATGACTTCCCAGGCTTCAGGATGCCTTTTTACACTCTATAAATGTGGAAATTTACATTGGAAACGTTTGGTTTAGCTGTTAATGAAGTTTCGTTTTTTTAGTGCTGAAAATTCATTGTCTGCTGGCGCTGTACACTTTTTCTAAGTGTTGCAATATCTCATGAAGGAAATACTGGACAATCAAATTAATGACTTTCCAGGCTTCAGGATGCCTTTCTACACTATATAAAGGTGGAAATGTACATTGGAAACGTTTGGTTTAGCTGTTATAAAAGTTTGGTTTTTTAGTGCTGTAAATGCATTTTCAGCTCGCACTGTACACATTTGCTGTGTGAGGCATTATCTCATAAGGGAAATACTGGACAATCAAATTAATGACTGCCCAGGCTTCAGGATGTCTTTTTACACTATATAAAGGTGGAAATTTACATTGGAAACGTTTGGTTTAGCTGTTATAAAAGTTTGGTTTTTTAGTGCTGAAAATGCATTTTCAGCTCGCACTGTACACATTTGCTATGTGAGGCATTATCTCATAAGGGAAATACTGGACAATCAAATTAATGACTTCCCAGGCTTCAGGATGCCTTTTTACACTCTATAAATGTGGAAATTTACATTGGAAACGTTTGGTTTAGCTGTTAATGAAGTTTCGTTTTTTTAGTGCTGAAAATTCATTGTCTGCTGGCGCTGTACACTTTTTCTAAGTGTTGCAATATCTCATGAAGGAAATACTGGACAATCAAATTAATGACTTTCCAGGCTTCAGGATGCCTTTCTACACTATATAAAGGTGGAAATGTACATTGGAAACGTTTGGTTTAGCTGTTATAAAAGTTTGGTTTTTTAGTGCTGAAAATGCATTTTTAGCTCGCACTGTACACATTTGCTATGTGAGGCATTATCTCATAAGGGAAATACTGGACAATCAAATTAATGACTTCCCAGGCTTCAGGATGCCTTTCTACACTATATAAAGGTGGAAATGTACATTGGAAACGTTTGGTTTAGCTGTTATAAAAGTTTGGTTTTTTAGTGCTGTAAATGCATTTTCAGCTCGCGCTGTACACATTAGCTATTAGAGGCATTATCTCATAAGGGAAATATTAGACAATCAAATTAATGACTGCCCAGGCTTCAGGATGTCTTTTTACACTATATAAGGGTGGAAATTTACATCGGAAACGTTTAGTTTAGCTGTTAATGAAGTTTCGTTTTTTTAGTGCTGAAAATTCATTGTCTGCTGGCGCTGTACACTTTTTCTAAGTGTTGCAATATCTCATGAAGGAAATACTGGACAATCAAATTAATGACTTTCCAGGCTTCAGGATGCCTTTCTACACTATATAAAGGTGGAAATGTACATTGGAAACGTTTGGTTTAGCTGTTATAAAAGTTTGGTTTTTTAGTGCTGTAAATGCATTTTCAGCTCGCGCTGTACACATTTGCTATGAGAGGCATTATCTCAAAAGGGAAATATTGGACAATCAAATTAATGACTGCCCAGGCTTCAGGATGTCTTTTTACACTATATAAAGGTGGAAATTTACATTGGAAACGTTTAGTTTAGCTGTTAATGAAGTTTCGTTTTTTTTAGTGCTGAAAATTCATTGTCTGCTGGCGCTGTACACTTTTTCTAAGTGTTGCAATATCTCATGAAGGAAATACTGGACAATCAAATTAATGACTTTCCAGGCTTCAGGATGCCTTTCTACACTATATAAAGGTGGAAATGTACATTGGAAACGTTTGGTTTAGCTGTTATAAAAGTTTGGTTTTTTAGTGCTGTAAATGCATTTTCAGCTCGCGCTGTACACATTTGCTATGAGAGGCATTATCTCAGAAGGGAAATATTGGACAATCAAATTAATGACTGCCCAGGCTTCAGGATGTCTTTTTACACTATATAAAGGTGGAAATTTACATTGGAAACGTTTGGTTTAGCTGTTATAAAAGTTTGGTTTTTTTAGTGCTGAAAATGCATTTTCAGCTCGCACTGTACACATTTGCTGTGTGAGGCATTATCTCATAAGGGAAATACTGGACAATCAAATTAATGACTGCCCAGGCTTCAGGATGTCTTTTTACACTATATAAAGGTGGAAATTTACATTGGAAACGTTTGGTTTAGCTGTTATAAAAGTTTGGTTTTTTAGTGCTGAAAATGCATTTTTAGCTCGCACTGTACACATTTGCTATGTGAGGCATTATCTCATAAGGGAAATACTGGACAATCAAATTAATGACTTCCCAGGCTTCGGGATGCCTTTTTACACTCTATAAATGTGGAAATTTACATTGGCAACGTTTGGTTTAGCTGTTAATGAAGTTTCGTTTTTTTAGTGCTGAAAATTCATTGTCTGCTGGCGCTGTACACTTTTTCTAAGTGTTGCAATATCTCATGAAGGAAATACTGGACAATCAAATTAATGACTTTCCAGGCTTCAGGATGCCTTTCTACACTATATAAAGGTGGAAATGTACATTGGAAACATTTGGTTTAGCTGTTATAAAAGTTTGGTTTTTTAGTGCTGTAAATGCATTTTCAGCTCGCGCTGTACACATTTGCTATGAGAGGCATTATCTCAGAAGGGAAATATTGGACAATCAAATTAATGACTGCCCAGGCTTCAGGATGTCTTTTTACACTATATAAAGGTGGAAATTTACATTGGAAACGTTTGGTTTAGCTGTTATAAAAGTTTGGTTTTTTTAGTGCTGAAAATGCATTTTCAGCTCGCACTGTACACATTTGCTGTGTGAGGCATTATCTCATAAGGGAAATACTGGACAATCAAATTAATGACTGCCCAGGCTTCAGGATGTCTTTTTACACTATATAAAGGTGGAAATTTACATTGGAAACGTTTGGTTTAGCTGTTATAAAAGTTTGTTTTTTTAGTGCTGAAAATGCATTTTCAGCTCGCACTGTACACATTTGCTATGTGAGGCATTATCTCATAAGGGAAATACTGGACAATCAAATTAATGACTTCCCAGGCTTCAGGATGCCTTTTTACACTATAAATGTGGAAATTTACATTGGAAACGTTTGGTTTAGCTGTTAATGAAGTTTCGTTTTTTTAGTGCTGAAAATTCATTGTCTGCTGGCGCTGTACACTTTTTCTAAGTGTTGCAATATCTCATGAAGGAAATACTGGACAATCAAATTAATGACTTTCCAGGCTTCAGGATGCCTTTCTACACTATATAAAGGTGGAAATTTACATTGGAAACGTTTGGTTTAGCTGTTATAAAAGTTTGGTTTTTTAGTGCTGTAAATGCATTTTCAGCTCGCGCTGTACACATTTGCTATGAGAGGCATTATCTCATAAGGGAAATATTGGACAATCAAATTAATGACTGCCCAGGCTTCAGGATGTCTTTTTACACTATATAAGGGTGGAAATTTACATTGGAAACGTTTAGTTTAGCTGTTAATGAAGTTTCGTTTTTTTAGTGCTGAAAATTCATTGTCTGCTGGCGCTGTACACTTTTTCTAAGTGTTGCAATATCTCATGAAGGAAATACTGGACAATCAAATTAATGACTTTCCAGGCTTCAGGATGCCTTTCTACACTATATAAAGGTGGAAATGTACATTGGAAACGTTTGGTTTAGCTGTTATAAAAGTTTGGTTTTTTAGTGCTGTAAATGCATTTTCAGCTCGCGCTGTACACATTTGCTATGAGAGGCATTATCTCAGAAGGGAAATATTGGACAATCAAATTAATGACTGCCCAGGCTTCAGGATGTCTTTTTACACTATATAAAGGTGGAAATTTACATTGGAAACGTTTGGTTTAGCTGTTATAAAAGTTTGGTTTTTTTAGTGCTGAAAATGCATTTTCAGCTCGCACTGTACACATTTGCTGTGTGAGGCATTATCTCATAAGGGAAATACTGGACAATCAAATTAATGACTGCCCAGGCTTCAGGATGTCTTTTTACACTATATAAAGGTGGAAATTTACATTGGAAACGTTTGGTTTAGCTGTTATAAAAGTTTGGTTTTTTAGTGCTGAAAATGCATTTTCAGCTCGCACTGTACACATTTGCTATGTGAGGCATTATCTCATAAGGGAAATACTGGACAATCAAATTAATGACTTCCCAGGCTTCAGGATGCCTTTTTACACTCTATAAATGTGGAAATTTACATTGGAAACGTTTGGTTTAGCTGTTAATGAAGTTTCGTTTTTTTAGTGCTGAAAATTCATTGTCTGCTGGCGCTGTACACTTTTTCTAAGTGTTGCAATATCTCATGAAGGAAATACTGGACAATCAAATTAATGACTTTCCAGGCTTCAGGATGCCTTTCTACACTATATAAAGGTGGAAATGTACATTGGAAACGTTTGGTTTAGCTGTTATAAAAGTTTGGTTTTTTAGTGCTGTAAATGCATTTTCAGCTCGCGCTGTACACATTTGCTATGAGAGGCATTATCTCATAAGGGAAATATTAGACAATCAAATTAATGACTGCCCAGGCTTCAGGATGTCTTTTTACACTATATAAGGGTGGAAATTTACATCGGAAACGTTTAGTTTAGCTGTTAATGAAGTTTCGTTTTTTTAGTGCTGAAAATTCATTGTCTGCTGGCGCTGTACACTTTTTCTAAGTGTTGCAATATCTCATGAAGGAAATACTGGACAATCAAATTAATGACTTTCCAGGCTTCAGGATGCCTTTCTACACTATATAAAGGTGGAAATGTACATTGGAAACGTTTGGTTTAGCTGTTATAAAAGTTTGGTTTTTTAGTGCTGTAAATGCATTTTCAGCTCGCGCTGTACACATTTGCTATGAGAGGCATTATCTCAAAAGGGAAATATTGGACAATCAAATTAATGACTGCCCAGGCTTCAGGATGTCTTTTTACACTATGTAAAGGTGGAAATTTACATTGGAAACGTTTGGTTTAGCTGTTATAAAAGTTTGGTTTTTTAGTGCTGAAAATGCATTTTCAGCTCGCACTGTACACATTTGCTATGAGAGGCATTATCTCATAAGGGAAATACTGGACAATCAAATTAATGACTGCCCAGGCTTCAGGATGTCTTTTTACACTATATAAAGGTGGAAATTTACATTGGAAACGTTTGGTTTAGCTGTTATAAAAGTTTAGTTTTTTTAGTGCTGAAAATGCATTTTCAGCTCGCACTGTACACATTTGCTGTGTGAGGCATTATCTCATAAGGGAAATACTGGACAATCAAATTAATGACTTCCCAGGCTTCAGGATGCCTTTTTACACTCTATAAATGTGGAAATTTACATTGGAAACGTTTGGTTTAGCTGTTAATGAAGTTTCGTTTTTTTAGTGCTGAAAATTCATTGTCTGCTGGCGCTGTACACTTTTTCTAAGTGTTGCAATATCTCATGAAGGAAATACTGGACAATCAAATTAATGACTTTCCAGGCTTCAGGATGCCTTTCTACACTATATAAAGGTGGAAATGTACATTGGAAACGTTTGGTTTAGCTGTTATAAAAGTTTGGTTTTTTAGTGCTGTAAATGCATTTTCAGCTCGCGCTGTACACATTTGCTATGAGAGGCATTATCTCATAAGGGAAATACTGGACAATCAAATTAATGACTTCCCAGGCTTCAGGATGCCTTTTTACACTCTATAAATGTGGAAATTTACATTGGAAACGTTTGGTTTAGCTGTTAATGAAGTTTCGTTTTTTTAGTGCTGAAAATTCATTGTCTGCTGGCGCTGTACACTTTTTCTAAGTGTTGCAATATCTCATGAAGGAAATACTGGACAATCAAATTAATGACTTTCCAGGCTTCAGGATGCCTTTCTACACTATATAAAGGTGGAAATTTACATTGGAAACGTTTGGTTTAGCTGTTATAAAAGTTTGGTTTTTTAGTGCTGTAAATGCATTTTCAGCTCGCGCTGTACACATTTGCTATGAGAGGCATTATCTCATAAGGGAAATATTGGACAATCAAATTAATGACTGCCCAGGCTTCAGGATGTCTTTTTACACTATATAAAGGTGGAAATTTACATTGGAAACGTTTGGTTTAGCTGTTATAAAAGTTTGGTTTTTTTAGTGCTGAAAATGCATTTTCAGCTCGCACTGTACACATTTGCTATGTGAGGCATTATCTCATAAGGGAAATACTGGACAATCAAATTAATGACTGCCCAGGCTTCAGGATGTCTTTTTACACTATCTAAAGGTGGAAATTTACATTGGAAACGTTTGGTTTAGCTGTTATAAAAGTTTGGTTTTTTAGTGCTGAAAATGCATTTTCAGCTCGCACTGTACACATTTGCTATGTGAGGCATTATCTCATAAGGGAAATACTGGACAATCAAATTAATGACTTCCCAGGCTTCAGGATGCCTTTTTACACTCTATAAATGTGGAAATTTACATTGGAAACGTTTGGTTTAGCTGTTAATGAAGTTTCGTTTTTTTAGTGCTGAAAATTCATTGTCTGCTGGCGCTGTACACTTTTTCTAAGTGTTGCAATATCTCATGAAGGAAATACTGGACAATCAAATTAATGACTTTCCAGGCTTCAGGATGCCTTTCTACACTATATAAAGGTGGAAATGTACATTGGAAACGTTTGGTTTAGCTGTTATAAAAGTTTGGTTTTTTAGTGCTGTAAATGCATTTTCAGCTCGCGCTGTACACATTTGCTATGAGAGGCATTATCTCAAAAGGGAAATATTGGACAATCAAATTAATGACTGCCCAGGCTTCAGGATGTCTTTTTACACTATGTAAAGGTGGAAATTTACATTGGAAACGTTTGGTTTAGCTGTTATAAAAGTTTGGTTTTTTAGTGCTGTAAATGCATTTTCAGCTCGCGCTGTACACATTTGCTATGAGAGGCATTATCTCATAAGGGAAATACTGGACAATCAAATTAATGACTTCCCAGGCTTCAGGATGCCTTTTTACACTCTATAAATGTGGAAATTTACATGGAAACGTTTGGTTTAGCTGTTAATGAAGTTTCGTTTTTTTAGTGCTGAAAATTCATTGTCTGCTGGCGCTGTACACTTTTTCTAAGTGTTGCAATATCTCATGAAGGAAATACTGGACAATCAAATTAATGACTTTCCAGGCTTCAGGATGCCTTTCTACACTATATAAAGGTGGAAATGTACATTGGAAACGTTTGGTTTAGCTGTTATAAAAGTTTGTTTTTTTTAGTGCTGAAAATGCATTTTCAGCTCGCGCTGTACACATTTGCTATGAGAGGCATTATCTCAAAAGGGAAATATTGGACAATCAAATTAATGACTGCCCAGGCTTCAGGATGTCTTTTTACACTATCTAAAGGTGGAAATTTACATTGGAAACGTTTGGTTTAGCTGTTATAAAAGTTTGGTTTTTTAGTGCTGAAAATGCATTTTCAGCTCGCACTGTACACATTTGCTATGTGAGGCATTATCTCATAAGGGAAATACTGGACAATCAAATTAATGACTTCCCAGGCTTCAGGATGCCTTTTTACACTCTATAAATGTGGGAATTTACATTGGAAACGTTTGGTTTAGCTGTTAATGAAGTTTCGTTTTTTTAGTGCTGAAAATTCATTGTCTGCTGGCGCTGTACACTTTTTCTAAGTGTTGCAATATCTCATGAAGGAAATACTGGACAATCAAATTAATGACTTTCCAGGCTTCAGGATGCCTTTCTACACTATATAAAGGTGGAAATTTACGTTGGAAACGTTTGGTTTAGCTGTTATAAAAGTTTGGTTTTTTAGTGCTGTAAATGCATTTTCAGCTCGCGCTGTACACATTTGCTATGAGAGGCATTATCTCATAAGGGAAATATTGGACAATCAAATTAATGACTGCCCAGGCTTCAGGATGTCTTTTTACACTATATAAAGGTGGAAATTTACATTGGAAACGTTTAGTTTAGCTGTTAATGAAGTTTCGTTTTTTTTAGTGCTGAAAATTCATTGTCTGCTGGCGCTGTACACTTTTTCTAAGTGTTGCAATATCTCATGAAGGAAATACTGGACAATCAAATTAATGACTTTCCAGGCTTCAGGATGCCTTTCTACACTATATAAAGGTGGAAATTTACATTGGAAACGTTTGGTTTAGCTGTTATAAAAGTTTGGTTTTTTAGTGCTGTAAATGCATTTTCAGCTCGCGCTGTACACATTTGCTATGAGAGGCATTATCTCATAAGGGAAATATTGGACAATCAAATTAATGACTGCCCAGGCTTCAGGATGTCTTTTTACACTATATAAAGGTGGAAATTTACATTGGCAACGTTTGGTTTAGCTGTTATAAAAGTTTGGTTTTTTAGTGCTGTAAATGCATTTTCAGCTCGCGCTGTACACATTTGCTATGAGAGGCATTATCTCATAAGGGAAATATTGGACAATCAAATTAATGGCTGCCCAGGCTTCAGGATGTCTTTTTACACTATATAAAGTTGGAAATTTACATTGGAAACGTTTAGTTTAGCTGTTAATGAAGTTTCGTTTTTTTAGTGCTGAAAATTCATTGTCTGCTGGCGCTGTACACTTTTTCTAAGTGTTGCAATATCTCATGAAGGAAATACTGGACAATCAAATCAATGACTTTCCAGGCTTCAGGATGCCTTTCTACACTATATAAAGGTGGAAATGTACATTGGAAACGTTTGGTTTAGCTGTTATAAAAGTTTGTTTTTTTAGTGCTGAAAATGCATTTTCAGCTCGCGCTGTACACATTTGCTATGAGAGGCATTGTCTCATAAGGGAAATATTGGACAATCAAATTAATGACTGCCTAGGCTTCAGGATGTCTTTTTACACTATATAAAGGTGGAAATTTACATTGGAAACGTTTGGTTTAGCTGTTATAAAAGTTTGGTTTTTTTAGTGCTGAAAATGCATTTTCAGCTCGCACTGTACACATTTGCTATGTGAGGCATTATCTCATAAGGGAAATACTGGACAATCAAATTAATGACTGCCCAGGCTTCAGGATGTCTTTTTACACTATATAAAGGTGGAAATTTACATTGGAAACGTTTGGTTTAGCTGTTATAAAAGTTTGTTTTTTTAGTGCTGAAAATGCATTTTCAGCTCGCACTGTACACATTTGCTATGTGAGGCATTATCTCATAAGGGAAATACTGGACAATTAAATTAATGACTTCCCAGGCTTCAGGATGCCTTTTTACACTCTATAAATGTGGAAATTTACATTGGAAACGTTTGGTTTAGCTGTTAATGAAGTTTCGTTTTTTTAGTGCTGAAAATTCATTGTCTGCTGGCGCTGTACACTTTTTCTAAGTGTTGCAATATCTCATGAAGGAAATACTGGACAATCAAATTAATGACTTTCCAGGCTTCAGGATGCCTTTCTACACTATATAAAGGTGGAAATTTACATTGGAAACGTTTGGTTTAGCTGTTATAAAAGTTTGGTTTTTTAGTGCTGTAAATGCATTTTCAGCTCGCGCTGTACACATTTGCTATGAGAGGCATTATCTCAAAAGGGAAATATTGGACAATCAAATTAATGACTGCCCAGGCTTCAGGATGTCTTTTTACACTATGTAAAGGTGGAAATTTACATTGGAAACGTTTGGTTTAGCTGTTATAAAAGTTTGGTTTTTTAGTGCTGAAAATGCATTTTCAGCTCGCACTGTACACATTTGCTATGTGAGGCATTATCTCATAAGGGAAATACTGGACAATCAAATTAATGACTTCCCAGGCTTCAGGATGCCTTTTTACACTCTATAAATGTGGAAATTTACATTGGAAACGTTTGGTTTAGCTGTTAATGAAGTTTCGTTTTTTTAGTGCTGAAAATTCATTGTCTGCTGGCGCTGTACACTTTTTCTACGTGTTGCAATATCTCATGAAGGAAATACTGGACAATCAAATTAATGACTTTCCAGGCTTCAGGATGCCTTTCTACACTATATAAAGGTGGAAATTTACATTGGAAACGTTTGGTTTAGCTGTTATAAAAGTTTGGTTTTTTAGTGCTGTAAATGCATTTTCAGCTCGCGCTGTACACATTTGCTATGAGAGGCATTATCTCATAAGGGAAATATTGGACAATCAAATTAATGACTGCCCAGGCTTCAGGATGTCTTTTTACACTATATAAAGGTGGAAATTTACATTGGAAACGTTTAGTTTAGCTGTTAATGAAGTTTCGTTTTTTTTAGTGCTGAAAATTCATTGTCTGCTGGCGCTGTACACTTTTTCTAAGTGTTGCAATATCTCATGAAGGAAATACTGGACAATCAAATTAATGACTTTCCAGGCTTCAGGATGCCTTTCTACACTATATAAAGGTGGAAATTTACATTGGAAACGTTTGGTTTAGCTGTTATAAAAGTTTGGTTTTTTAGTGCTGTAAATGCATTTTCAGCTCGCGCTGTACACATTTGCTATGAGAGGCATTATCTCATAAGGGAAATATTGGACAATCAAATTAATGACTGCCCAGGCTTCAGGATGTCTTTTTACACTATATAAAGGTGGAAATTTACATTGGAAACGTTTGGTTTAGCTGTTATAAAAGTTTGGTTTTTTAGTGCTGTAAATGCATTTTCAGCTCGCGCTGTACACATTTGCTATGAGAGGCATTATCTCATAAGGGAAATATTGGACAATCAAATTAATGGCTGCCCAGGCTTCAGGATGTCTTTTTACTCTATATAAAGTTGGAAATTTACATTGGAAATGTTTAGTTTAGCTGTTAATGAAGTTTCGTTTTTTTAGTGCTGAAAATTCATTGTCTGCTGGCGCTGTACACTTTTTCTAAGTGTTGCAATATCTCATGAAGGAAATACTGGACAATCAAATCAATGACTTTCCAGGCTTCAGGATGCCTTTCTACACTATATAAAGGTGGAAATGTACATTGGAAACGTTTGGTTTAGCTGTTATAAAAGTTTGTTTTTTTAGTGCTGAAAATGCATTTTCAGCTCGCGCTGTACACATTTGCTATGAGAGGCATTGTCTCATAAGGGAAATATTGGACAATCAAATTAATGACTGCCTAGGCTTCAGGATGTCTTTTTACACTATATAAAGGTGGAAATTTACATTGGAAACGTTTGGTTTAGCTGTTATAAAAGTTTGGTTTTTTTAGTGCTGAAAATGCATTTTCAGCTCGCACTGTACACATTTGCTATGTGAGGCATTATCTCATAAGGGAAATACTGGACAATCAAATTAATGACTGCCCAGGCTTCAGGATGTCTTTTTACACTATATAAAGGTGGAAATTTACATTGGAAACGTTTGGTTTAGCTGTTATAAAAGTTTGTTTTTTTAGTGCTGAAAATGCATTTTCAGCTCGCACTGTACACATTTGCTATGTGAGGCATTATCTCATAAGGGAAATACTGGACAATCAAATTAATGACTTCCCAGGCTTCAGGATGTCTTTTTACACTATATAAAGGTGGAAATTTACATTGGAAACGTTTGGTTTAGCTGTTATAAAAGTTTGGTTTTTTTAGTGCTGAAAATGCATTTTCAGCTCGCACTGTACACATTTGCTGTGTGAGGCATTATCTCATAAGGGAAATACTGGACAATCAAATTAATGACTGCCCAGGCTTCAGGATGCCTTTCTACACTATATAAAGGTGGAAATGTACATTGGAAACATTTGGTTTAGCTGTTATAAAAGTTTGGTTTTTTAGTGCTGTAAATGCATTTTCAGCTCGCGCTGTACACATTTGCTATGAGAGGCATTATCTCAGAAGGGAAATATTGGACAATCAAATTAATGACTGCCCAGGCTTCAGGATGTCTTTTTACACTATATAAAGGTGGAAATTTACATTGGAAACGTTTGGTTTAGCTGTTATAAAAGTTTGGTTTTTTTAGTGCTGAAAATGCATTTTCAGCTCGCACTGTACACATTTGCTGTGTGAGGCATTATCTCATAAGGGAAATACTGGACAATCAAATTAATGACTGCCCAGGCTTCAGGATGTCTTTTTACACTATATAAAGGTGGAAATTTACATTGGAAACGTTTGGTTTAGCTGTTATAAAAGTTTGTTTTTTTAGTGCTGAAAATGCATTTTCAGCTCGCACTGTACACATTTGCTATGTGAGGCATTATCTCATAAGGGAAATACTGGACAATCAAATTAATGACTTCCCAGGCTTCAGGATGCCTTTTTACACTATAAATGTGGAAATTTACATTGGAAACGTTTGGTTTAGCTGTTAATGAAGTTTCGTTTTTTTAGTGCTGAAAATTCATTGTCTGCTGGCGCTGTACACTTTTTCTAAGTGTTGCAATATCTCATGAAGGAAATACTGGACAATCAAATTAATGACTTTCCAGGCTTCAGGATGCCTTTCTACACTATATAAAGGTGGAAATTTACATTGGAAACGTTTGGTTTAGCTGTTATAAAAGTTTGGTTTTTTAGTGCTGTAAATGCATTTTCAGCTCGCGCTGTACACATTTGCTATGAGAGGCATTATCTCATAAGGGAAATATTGGACAATCAAATTAATGACTGCCCAGGCTTCAGGATGTCTTTTTACACTATATAAGGGTGGAAATTTACATTGGAAACGTTTAGTTTAGCTGTTAATGAAGTTTCGTTTTTTTAGTGCTGAAAATTCATTGTCTGCTGGCGCTGTACACTTTTTCTAAGTGTTGCAATATCTCATGAAGGAAATACTGGACAATCAAATTAATGACTTTCCAGGCTTCAGGATGCCTTTCTACACTATATAAAGGTGGAAATGTACATTGGAAACGTTTGGTTTAGCTGTTATAAAAGTTTGGTTTTTTAGTGCTGTAAATGCATTTTCAGCTCGCGCTGTACACATTTGCTATGAGAGGCATTATCTCAGAAGGGAAATATTGGACAATCAAATTAATGACTGCCCAGGCTTCAGGATGTCTTTTTACACTATATAAAGGTGGAAATTTACATTGGAAACGTTTGGTTTAGCTGTTATAAAAGTTTGGTTTTTTTAGTGCTGAAAATGCATTTTCAGCTCGCACTGTACACATTTGCTGTGTGAGGCATTATCTCATAAGGGAAATACTGGACAATCAAATTAATGACTGCCCAGGCTTCAGGATGTCTTTTTACACTATATAAAGGTGGAAATTTACATTGGAAACGTTTGGTTTAGCTGTTATAAAAGTTTGGTTTTTTAGTGCTGAAAATGCATTTTCAGCTCGCACTGTACACATTTGCTATGTGAGGCATTATCTCATAAGGGAAATACTGGACAATCAAATTAATGACTTCCCAGGCTTCAGGATGCCTTTTTACACTCTATAAATGTGGAAATTTACATTGGAAACGTTTGGTTTAGCTGTTAATGAAGTTTCGTTTTTTTAGTGCTGAAAATTCATTGTCTGCTGGCGCTGTACACTTTTTCTAAGTGTTGCAATATCTCATGAAGGAAATACTGGACAATCAAATTAATGACTTTCCAGGCTTCAGGATGCCTTTCTACACTATATAAAGGTGGAAATGTACATTGGAAACGTTTGGTTTAGCTGTTATAAAAGTTTGGTTTTTTAGTGCTGTAAATGCATTTTCAGCTCGCGCTGTACACATTTGCTATGAGAGGCATTATCTCATAAGGGAAATATTAGACAATCAAATTAATGACTGCCCAGGCTTCAGGATGTCTTTTTACACTATATAAGGGTGGAAATTTACATCGGAAACGTTTAGTTTAGCTGTTAATGAAGTTTCGTTTTTTTAGTGCTGAAAATTCATTGTCTGCTGGCGCTGTACACTTTTTCTAAGTGTTGCAATATCTCATGAAGGAAATACTGGACAATCAAATTAATGACTTTCCAGGCTTCAGGATGCCTTTCTACACTATATAAAGGTGGAAATGTACATTGGAAACGTTTGGTTTAGCTGTTATAAAAGTTTGGTTTTTTAGTGCTGTAAATGCATTTTCAGCTCGCGCTGTACACATTTGCTATGAGAGGCATTATCTCAAAAGGGAAATATTGGACAATCAAATTAATGACTGCCCAGGCTTCAGGATGTCTTTTTACACTATGTAAAGGTGGAAATTTACATTGGAAACGTTTGGTTTAGCTGTTATAAAAGTTTGGTTTTTTAGTGCTGAAAATGCATTTTCAGCTCGCACTGTACACATTTGCTATGAGAGGCATTATCTCATAAGGGAAATACTGGACAATCAAATTAATGACTGCCCAGGCTTCAGGATGTCTTTTTACACTATATAAAGGTGGAAATTTACATTGGAAACGTTTGGTTTAGCTGTTATAAAAGTTTAGTTTTTTTAGTGCTGAAAATGCATTTTCAGCTCGCACTGTACACATTTGCTGTGTGAGGCATTATCTCATAAGGGAAATACTGGACAATCAAATTAATGACTTCCCAGGCTTCAGGATGCCTTTTTACACTCTATAAATGTGGAAATTTACATTGGAAACGTTTGGTTTAGCTGTTAATGAAGTTTCGTTTTTTTAGTGCTGAAAATTCATTGTCTGCTGGCGCTGTACACTTTTTCTAAGTGTTGCAATATCTCATGAAGGAAATACTGGACAATCAAATTAATGACTTTCCAGGCTTCAGGATGCCTTTCTACACTATATAAAGGTGGAAATGTACATTGGAAACGTTTGGTTTAGCTGTTATAAAAGTTTGGTTTTTTAGTGCTGTAAATGCATTTTCAGCTCGCGCTGTACACATTTGCTATGAGAGGCATTATCTCATAAGGGAAATACTGGACAATCAAATTAATGACTTCCCAGGCTTCAGGATGCCTTTTTACACTCTATAAATGTGGAAATTTACATTGGAAACGTTTGGTTTAGCTGTTAATGAAGTTTCGTTTTTTTAGTGCTGAAAATTCATTGTCTGCTGGCGCTGTACACTTTTTCTAAGTGTTGCAATATCTCATGAAGGAAATACTGGACAATCAAATTAATGACTTTCCAGGCTTCAGGATGCCTTTCTACACTATATAAAGGTGGAAATTTACATTGGAAACGTTTGGTTTAGCTGTTATAAAAGTTTGGTTTTTTAGTGCTGTAAATGCATTTTCAGCTCGCGCTGTACACATTTGCTATGAGAGGCATTATCTCATAAGGGAAATATTGGACAATCAAATTAATGACTGCCCAGGCTTCAGGATGTCTTTTTACACTATATAAAGGTGGAAATTTACATTGGAAACGTTTGGTTTAGCTGTTATAAAAGTTTGGTTTTTTTAGTGCTGAAAATGCATTTTCAGCTCGCACTGTACACATTTGCTATGTGAGGCATTATCTCATAAGGGAAATACTGGACAATCAAATTAATGACTGCCCAGGCTTCAGGATGTCTTTTTACACTATCTAAAGGTGGAAATTTACATTGGAAACGTTTGGTTTAGCTGTTATAAAAGTTTGGTTTTTTAGTGCTGAAAATGCATTTTCAGCTCGCACTGTACACATTTGCTATGTGAGGCATTATCTCATAAGGGAAATACTGGACAATCAAATTAATGACTTCCCAGGCTTCAGGATGCCTTTTTACACTCTATAAATGTGGAAATTTACATTGGAAACGTTTGGTTTAGCTGTTAATGAAGTTTCGTTTTTTTAGTGCTGAAAATTCATTGTCTGCTGGCGCTGTACACTTTTTCTAAGTGTTGCAATATCTCATGAAGGAAATACTGGACAATCAAATTAATGACTTTCCAGGCTTCAGGATGCCTTTCTACACTATATAAAGGTGGAAATGTACATTGGAAACGTTTGGTTTAGCTGTTATAAAAGTTTGGTTTTTTAGTGCTGTAAATGCATTTTCAGCTCGCGCTGTACACATTTGCTATGAGAGGCATTATCTCAAAAGGGAAATATTGGACAATCAAATTAATGACTGCCCAGGCTTCAGGATGTCTTTTTACACTATGTAAAGGTGGAAATTTACATTGGAAACGTTTGGTTTAGCTGTTATAAAAGTTTGGTTTTTTAGTGCTGTAAATGCATTTTCAGCTCGCGCTGTACACATTTGCTATGAGAGGCATTATCTCATAAGGGAAATACTGGACAATCAAATTAATGACTTCCCAGGCTTCAGGATGCCTTTTTACACTCTATAAATGTGGAAATTTACATGGAAACGTTTGGTTTAGCTGTTAATGAAGTTTCGTTTTTTTAGTGCTGAAAATTCATTGTCTGCTGGCGCTGTACACTTTTTCTAAGTGTTGCAATATCTCATTGAAGGAAATACTGGACAATCAAATTAATGACTTTCCAGGCTTCAGGATGCCTTTCTACACTATATAAAGGTGGAAATGTACATTGGAAACGTTTGGTTTAGCTGTTATAAAAGTTTGGTTTTTTTAGTGCTGAAAATGCATTTTCAGCTCGCGCTGTACACATTTGCTATGAGAGGCATTATCTCAAAAGGGAAATATTGGACAATCAAATTAATGACTGCCCAGGCTTCAGGATGTCTTTTTACACTATCTAAAGGTGGAAATTTACATTGGAAACGTTTGGTTTAGCTGTTATAAAAGTTTGGTTTTTTAGTGCTGAAAATGCATTTTCAGCTCGCACTGTACACATTTGCTATGTGAGGCATTATCTCATAAGGGAAATACTGGACAATCAAATTAATGACTTCCCAGGCTTCAGGATGCCTTTTTACACTCTATAAATGTGGGAATTTACATTGGAAACGTTTGGTTTAGCTGTTAATGAAGTTTCGTTTTTTTAGTGCTGAAAATTCATTGTCTGCTGGCGCTGTACACTTTTTCTAAGTGTTGCAATATCTCATGAAGGAAATACTGGACAATCAAATTAATGACTTTCCAGGCTTCAGGATGCCTTTCTACACTATATAAAGGTGGAAATTTACGTTGGAAACGTTTGGTTTAGCTGTTATAAAAGTTTGGTTTTTTAGTGCTGTAAATGCATTTTCAGCTCGCGCTGTACACATTTGCTATGAGAGGCATTATCTCATAAGGGAAATATTGGACAATCAAATTAATGACTGCCCAGGCTTCAGGATGTCTTTTTACACTATATAAAGGTGGAAATTTACATTGGAAACGTTTAGTTTAGCTGTTAATGAAGTTTCGTTTTTTTTAGTGCTGAAAATTCATTGTCTGCTGGCGCTGTACACTTTTTCTAAGTGTTGCAATATCTCATGAAGGAAATACTGGACAATCAAATTAATGACTTTCCAGGCTTCAGGATGCCTTTCTACACTATATAAAGGTGGAAATTTACATTGGAAACGTTTGGTTTAGCTGTTATAAAAGTTTGGTTTTTTAGTGCTGTAAATGCATTTTCAGCTCGCGCTGTACACATTTGCTATGAGAGGCATTATCTCATAAGGGAAATATTGGACAATCAAATTAATGACTGCCCAGGCTTCAGGATGTCTTTTTACACTATATAAAGGTGGAAATTTACATTGGCAACGTTTGGTTTAGCTGTTATAAAAGTTTGGTTTTTTAGTGCTGTAAATGCATTTTCAGCTCGCGCTGTACACATTTGCTATGAGAGGCATTATCTCATAAGGGAAATATTGGACAATCAAATTAATGGCTGCCCAGGCTTCAGGATGTCTTTTTACACTATATAAAGTTGGAAATTTACATTGGAAACGTTTAGTTTAGCTGTTAATGAAGTTTCGTTTTTTTAGTGCTGAAAATTCATTGTCTGCTGGCGCTGTACACTTTTTCTAAGTGTTGCAATATCTCATGAAGGAAATACTGGACAATCAAATCAATGACTTTCCAGGCTTCAGGATGCCTTTCTACACTATATAAAGGTGGAAATGTACATTGGAAACGTTTGGTTTAGCTGTTATAAAAGTTTGTTTTTTTAGTGCTGAAAATGCATTTTCAGCTCGCGCTGTACACATTTGCTATGAGAGGCATTGTCTCATAAGGGAAATATTGGACAATCAAATTAATGACTGCCTAGGCTTCAGGATGTCTTTTTACACTATATAAAGGTGGAAATTTACATTGGAAACGTTTGGTTTAGCTGTTATAAAAGTTTGGTTTTTTTAGTGCTGAAAATGCATTTTCAGCTCGCACTGTACACATTTGCTATGTGAGGCATTATCTCATAAGGGAAATACTGGACAATCAAATTAATGACTGCCCAGGCTTCAGGATGTCTTTTTACACTATATAAAGGTGGAAATTTACATTGGAAACGTTTGGTTTAGCTGTTATAAAAGTTTGTTTTTTTAGTGCTGAAAATGCATTTTCAGCTCGCACTGTACACATTTGCTATGTGAGGCATTATCTCATAAGGGAAATACTGGACAATTAAATTAATGACTTCCCAGGCTTCAGGATGCCTTTTTACACTCTATAAATGTGGAAATTTACATTGGAAACGTTTGGTTTAGCTGTTAATGAAGTTTCGTTTTTTTAGTGCTGAAAATTCATTGTCTGCTGGCGCTGTACACTTTTTCTAAGTGTTGCAATATCTCATGAAGGAAATACTGGACAATCAAATTAATGACTTTCCAGGCTTCAGGATGCCTTTCTACACTATATAAAGGTGGAAATTTACATTGGAAACGTTTGGTTTAGCTGTTATAAAAGTTTGGTTTTTTAGTGCTGTAAATGCATTTTCAGCTCGCGCTGTACACATTTGCTATGAGAGGCATTATCTCAAAAGGGAAATATTGGACAATCAAATTAATGACTGCCCAGGCTTCAGGATGTCTTTTTACACTATGTAAAGGTGGAAATTTACATTGGAAACGTTTGGTTTAGCTGTTATAAAAGTTTGGTTTTTTAGTGCTGAAAATGCATTTTCAGCTCGCACTGTACACATTTGCTATGTGAGGCATTATCTCATAAGGGAAATACTGGACAATCAAATTAATGACTTCCCAGGCTTCAGGATGCCTTTTTACACTCTATAAATGTGGAAATTTACATTGGAAACGTTTGGTTTAGCTGTTAATGAAGTTTCGTTTTTTTAGTGCTGAAAATTCATTGTCTGCTGGCGCTGTACACTTTTTCTACGTGTTGCAATATCTCATGAAGGAAATACTGGACAATCAAATTAATGACTTTCCAGGCTTCAGGATGCCTTTCTACACTATATAAAGGTGGAAATTTACATTGGAAACGTTTGGTTTAGCTGTTATAAAAGTTTGGTTTTTTAGTGCTGTAAATGCATTTTCAGCTCGCGCTGTACACATTTGCTATGAGAGGCATTATCTCATAAGGGAAATATTGGACAATCAAATTAATGACTGCCCAGGCTTCAGGATGTCTTTTTACACTATATAAAGGTGGAAATTTACATTGGAAACGTTTAGTTTAGCTGTTAATGAAGTTTCGTTTTTTTTAGTGCTGAAAATTCATTGTCTGCTGGCGCTGTACACTTTTTCTAAGTGTTGCAATATCTCATGAAGGAAATACTGGACAATCAAATTAATGACTTTCCAGGCTTCAGGATGCCTTTCTACACTATATAAAGGTGGAAATTTACATTGGAAACGTTTGGTTTAGCTGTTATAAAAGTTTGGTTTTTTAGTGCTGTAAATGCATTTTCAGCTCGCGCTGTACACATTTGCTATGAGAGGCATTATCTCATAAGGGAAATATTGGACAATCAAATTAATGACTGCCCAGGCTTCAGGATGTCTTTTTACACTATATAAAGGTGGAAATTTACATTGGAAACGTTTGGTTTAGCTGTTATAAAAGTTTGGTTTTTTAGTGCTGTAAATGCATTTTCAGCTCGCGCTGTACACATTTGCTATGAGAGGCATTATCTCATAAGGGAAATATTGGACAATCAAATTAATGGCTGCCCAGGCTTCAGGATGTCTTTTTACTCTATATAAAGTTGGAAATTTACATTGGAAATGTTTAGTTTAGCTGTTAATGAAGTTTCGTTTTTTTAGTGCTGAAAATTCATTGTCTGCTGGCGCTGTACACTTTTTCTAAGTGTTGCAATATCTCATGAAGGAAATACTGGACAATCAAATCAATGACTTTCCAGGCTTCAGGATGCCTTTCTACACTATATAAAGGTGGAAATGTACATTGGAAACGTTTGGTTTAGCTGTTATAAAAGTTTGTTTTTTTAGTGCTGAAAATGCATTTTCAGCTCGCGCTGTACACATTTGCTATGAGAGGCATTGTCTCATAAGGGAAATATTGGACAATCAAATTAATGACTGCCTAGGCTTCAGGATGTCTTTTTACACTATATAAAGGTGGAAATTTACATTGGAAACGTTTGGTTTAGCTGTTATAAAAGTTTGGTTTTTTTAGTGCTGAAAATGCATTTTCAGCTCGCACTGTACACATTTGCTATGTGAGGCATTATCTCATAAGGGAAATACTGGACAATCAAATTAATGACTGCCCAGGCTTCAGGATGTCTTTTTACACTATATAAAGGTGGAAATTTACATTGGAAACGTTTGGTTTAGCTGTTATAAAAGTTTGTTTTTTTAGTGCTGAAAATGCATTTTCAGCTCGCACTGTACACATTTGCTATGTGAGGCATTATCTCATAAGGGAAATACTGGACAATCAAATTAATGACTTCCCAGGCTTCAGGATGCCTTTTTACACTCTATAAATGTGGAAATTTACATTGGAAACGTTTGGTTTAGCTGTTAATGAAGTTTCGTTTTTTTAGTGCTGAAAATTCATTGTCTGCTGGCGCTGTACACTTTTTCTAAGTGTTGCAATATCTCATGAAGGAAATACTGGACAATCAAATTAATGACTTTCCATGCTTCAGGATGCCTTTCTACACTATATAAAGGTGGAAATTTACATTGGAAACGTTTGGTTTAGCTGTTATAAAAGTTTGGTTTTTTAGTGCTGTAAATGCATTTTCAGCTCGCGCTGTACACATTTGCTATGAGAGGCATTATCTCATAAGGGAAATATTGGACAATCAAATTAATGACTGCCCAGGCTTCAGGATGTCTTTTTACACTATATAAAGGTGGAAATTTACATTGGAAACGTTTGGTTTAGCTGTTATAAAAGTTTGGTTTTTTAGTGCTGTAAATGCATTTTCAGCTCGCGCTGTACACATTTGCTATGTGAGGCATTATCTCATAAGGGAAATACTGGACAATCAAATTAATGACTGCCCAGGCTTCAGGATGTCTTTTTACACTATATAAAGGTGGAAATTTACATTGGAAACGTTTGGTTTAGCTGTTATAAAAGTTTGGTTTTTTAGTGCTGAAAATGCATTTTCAGCTCGCACTGTACACATTTGCTATGTGAGGCATTATCTCATAAGGGAAATACTGGACAATCAAATTAATGACTTCCCAGGCTTCAGGATGCCTTTTTACACTCTATAAATGTGGAAATTTACATTGGAAACGTTTGGTTTAGCTGTTATAAAAGTTTGGTTTTTTTAGTGCTGAAAATGCATTTTCAGCTCGCACTGTACACATTTGCTATGTGAGGCATTATCTCATAAGGGAAATACTGGACAATCAAATTAATGACTGCCCAGGCTTCAGGATGCCTTTTTACACTCTATAAATGTGGAAATTTACATTGGAAACGTTTGGTTTAGCTGTTAATGAAGTTTCGTTTTTTTAGTGCTGAAAATTCATTGTCTGCTGGCGCTGTACACTTTTTCTAAGTGTTGCAATATCTCATGAAGGAAATACTGGACAATCAAATTAATGACTTTCCAGGCTTCAGGATGCCTTTCTACACTATATAAAGGTGGAAATGTACATTGGAAACGTTTGGTTTAGCTGTTATAAAAGTTTGGTTTTTTAGTGCTGTAAATGCATTTTCAGCTCGCGCTGTACACATTTGCTATGAGAGGCATTATCTCATAAGGGAAATATTGGACAATCAAATTAATGACTGCCCAGGCTTCAGGATGTCTTTTTACACTATATAAGGGTGGAAATTTACATTGGAAACGTTTAGTTTAGCTGTTAATGAAGTTTCGTTTTTTTAGTGCTGAAAATTCATTGTCTGCTGGCGCTGTACACTTTTTCTAAGTGTTGCAATATCTCATGAAGGAAATACTGGACAATAAAATTAATGACTTTCCAGGCTTCCGGATGCCTTTGTACACTATATAAAGGTGGAAATGTACATTGGAAACGTTTGGTTTAGCTGTTATAAAAGTTTGGTTTTTTAGTGCTGTAAATGCATTTTCAGCTCGCGCTGTACACATTTGCTATGAGAGGCATTATCTCAAAAGGGAAATATTGGACAATCAAATTAATGACTGCCCAGGCTTCAGGATGTCTTTTTACACTATATAAAGTTGGAAACTTACATTGGAAACGTTTGGTTTAGCTGTTATAAAAGTTGGGTTTTTTAGTGCTGAAAATGCATTTTCAGCTCGCACTGTACACATTTGCTATGTGAGGCATTATCTCATAAGGGAAATACTGGACAATCAAATTAATGACTTCCCAGGCTTCAGGATGCCTTTTTACACTCTATAAATGTGGAAATTTACATTGGAAACGTTTGGTTTAGCTGTTAATGAAGTTTCGTTTTTTTAGTGCTGAAAATTCATTGTCTGCTGGCGCTGTACACTTTTTCTAAGTGTTGCAATATCTCATGAAGGAAATACTGGACAATCAAATTAATGACTTTCCAGGCTTCAGGATGCCTTTCTACACTATATAAAGGTGGAAATGTACATTGGAAACGTTTGGTTTAGCTGTTATAAAAGTTTGGTTTTTTAGTGCTGTAAATGCATTTTCAGCTCGCGCTGTACACATTTGCTATGAGAGGCATTATCTCATAAGGGAAATATTGGACAATCAAATTAATGACTGCCCAGGCTTCAGGATGTCTTTTTACACTATATAAGGGTGGAAATTTACATTGGAAACGTTTAGTTTAGCTGTTAATGAAGTTTCGTTTTTTTAGTGCTGAAAATTCATTGTCTGCTGGCGCTGTACACTTTTTCTAAGTGTTGCAATATCTCATGAAGGAAATACTGGACAATAAAATTAATGACTTTCCAGGCTTCCGGATGCCTTTGTACACTATATAAAGGTGGAAATGTACATTGGAAACGTTTGGTTTAGCTGTTATAAAAGTTTGGTTTTTTAGTGCTGTAAATGCATTTTCAGCTCGCGCTGTACACATTTGCTATGAGAGGCATTATCTCAAAAGGGAAATATTGGACAATCAAATTAATGACTGCCCAGGCTTCAGGATGTCTTTTTACACTATATAAAGTTGGAAACTTACATTGGAAACGTTTGGTTTAGCTGTTATAAAAGTTGGGTTTTTTAGTGCTGAAAATGCATTTTCAGCTCGCACTGTACACATTTGCTATGTGAGGCATTATCTCATAAGGGAAATACTGGACAATCAAATTAATGACTTCCCAGGCTTCAGGATGCCTTTTTACACTCTATAAATGTGGAAATTTACATTGGAAACGTTTGGTTTAGCTGTTAATGAAGTTTCGTTTTTTTAGTGCTGAAAATTCATTGTCTGCTGGCGCTGTACACTTTTTCTAAGTGTTGCAATATCTCATGAAGGAAATACTGGACAATCAAATTAATGACTTTCCAGGCTTCAGGATGCCTTTCTACACTATATAAAGGTGGAAATGTACATTGGAAACGTTTGGTTTAGCTGTTATAAAAGTTTGGTTTTTTAGTGCTGTAAATGCATTTTCAGCTCGCGCTGTACACATTTGCTATGAGAGGCATTATCTCATAAGGGAAATATTGGACAATCAAATTAATGACTGCCCAGGCTTCCGGATGCCTTTGTACACTATATAAAGGTGGAAATGTACATTGGAAACGTTTGGTTTAGCTGTTATAAAAGTTTGGTTTTTTAGTGCTGTAAATGCATTTTCAGCTCGCGCTGTACACATTTGCTATGAGAGGCATTATCTCAAAAGGGAAATATTGGACAATCAAATTAATGACTGCCCAGGCTTCAGGATGTCTTTTTACACTATATAAAGTTGGAAACTTACATTGGAAACGTTTGGTTTAGCTGTTATAAAAGTTGGGTTTTTTAGTGCTGAAAATGCATTTTCAGCTCGCACTGTACACATTTGCTATGTGAGGCATTATCTCATAAGGGAAATACTGGACAATCAAATTAATGACTTCCCAGGCTTCAGGATGCCTTTTTACACTCTATAAATGTGGAAATTTACATTGGAAACGTTTGGTTTAGCTGTTAATGAAGTTTCGTTTTTTTAGTGCTGAAAATTCATTGTCTGCTGGCGCTGTACACTTTTTCTAAGTGTTGCAATATCTCATGAAGGAAATACTGGACAATCAAATTAATGACTTTCCAGGCTTCAGGATGCCTTTCTACACTATATAAAGGTGGAAATGTACACTGGAAACGTTTGGTTTAGCTGTTATAAAAGTTTGGTTTTTTAGTGCTGTAAATGCATTTTCAGCTCGCGCTGTACACATTTGCTATGAGAGGCATTATCTCATAAGGGAAATATTGGACAATCAAATTAATGACTGCCCAGGCTTCAGGATGTCTTTTTACACTATATAAGGGTGGAAATTTACATTGGAAACGTTTAGTTTAGCTGTTAATGAAGTTTCGTTTTTTTAGTGCTGAAAATTCATTGTCTGCTGGCGCTGTACACTTTTTCTAAGTGTTGCAATATCTCATGAAGGAAATACTGGACAATAAAATTAATGACTTTCCAGGCTTCCGGATGCCTTTGTACACTATATAAAGGTGGAAATGTACATTGGAAACGTTTGGTTTAGCTGTTATAAAAGTTTGGTTTTTTAGTGCTGTAAATGCATTTTCAGCTCGCGCTGTACACATTTGCTATGAGAGGCATTATCTCAAAAGGGAAATATTGGACAATCAAATTAATGACTGCCCAGGCTTCAGGATGTCTTTTTACACTATATAAAGTTGGAAACTTACATTGGAAACGTTTGGTTTAGCTGTTATAAAAGTTGGGTTTTTTAGTGCTGAAAATGCATTTTCAGCTCGCACTGTACACATTTGCTATGTGAGGCATTATCTCATAAGGGAAATACTGGACAATCAAATTAATGACTTCCCAGGCTTCAGGATGCCTTTTTACACTCTATAAATGTGGAAATTTACATTGGAAACGTTTGGTTTAGCTGTTAATGAAGTTTCGTTTTTTTAGTGCTGAAAATTCATTGTCTGCTGGCGCTGTACACTTTTTCTAAGTGTTGCAATATCTCATGAAGGAAATACTGGACAATCAAATTAATGACTTTCCAGGCTTCAGGATGCCTTTCTACACTATATAAAGGTGGAAATGTACATTGGAAACGTTTGGTTTAGCTGTTATAAAAGTTTGGTTTTTTAGTGCTGTAAATGCATTTTCAGCTCGCGCTGTACACATTTGCTATGAGAGGCATTATCTCATAAGGGAAATATTGGACAATCAAATTAATGACTGCCCAGGCTTCAGGATGTCTTTTTACACTATATAAGGGTGGAAATTTACATTGGAAACGTTTATTTTAGCTGTTAATGAAGTTTCGTTTTTTTAGTGCTGAAAATTCATTGTCTGCTGGCGCTGTACACTTTTTCTAAGTGTTGCAATATCTCATGAAGGAAATACTGGACAATCAAATTAATGACTTTCCAGGCTTCAGGATGCCTTTCTACACTATATAAAGGTGGAAATGTACATTGGAAACGTTTGGTTTAGCTGTTATAAAAGTTTGGTTTTTTAGTGCTGAAAATGCATTTTCAGCTCGCACTGTACACATTTGCTATGTGAGGCATTATCTCATAAGGGAAATACTGGACAATCAAATTAATGACTTCCCAGGCTTCAGGATGCCTTTTTACACTCTATAAATGTGGAAATTTACATTGGAAACGTTTGGTTTAGCTGTTAATGAAGTTTCGTTTTTTTAGTGCTGAAAATTCATTGTCTGCTGGCGCTGTACACCTTTTCTAAGTGTTGCAATATCTCATGAAGGAAATACTGGACAATCAAATTAATGACTTTCCAGGCTTCAGGATGCCTTTCTACACTATATAAAGGTGGAAATTTACATTGGAAACGTTTGGTTTAGCTGTTATAAAAGTTTGGGTTTTTAGTGCTGTAAATGCATTTTCAGCTCGCGCTGTACACATTTGCTATGAGAGGCATTATCTCATAAGGGAAATATTGGACAATCAAATTAATGACTGCCCAGGCTTCAGGATGTCTTTTTACACTATATAAAGGTGGAAATTTACATTGGAAACGTTTAGTTTAGCTGTTAATGAAGTTTCGTTTTTTTAGTGCTGAAAATTCATTGTCTGCTGGCGCTGTACACTTTTTCTAAGTGTTGCAATATCTCATGAAGGAAATACTGGACAATCAAATTAATGACTTTCCAGGCTTCAGGATGCCTTTCTACACTATATAAAGGTGGAAATTTACATTGGAAACGTTTGGTTTAGCTGTTATAAAAGTTTGTTTTTTTAGTGCTGTAAATGCATTTTCAGCTCGCGCTGTACACATTTGCTATGAGAGGCATTATCTCATAAGGGAAATATTGGACAATCAAATTAATGACTGCCCAGGCTTCAGGATGTCTTTTTACACTATATAAAGGTGGACATTTACATTGGAAACGTTTGGTTTAGCTGTTATAAAAGTTTGGTTTTTTAGTGCTGTAAATGCATTTTCAGCTCGCGCTGTACACATTTGCTATGAGAGGCATTATCTCATAAGGGAAATATTGGACAATCAAATTAATGGCTGCCCGGGCTTCAGGATGTCTTTTTACACTATATAAAGGTGGAAATTTACATTGGAAACGTTTAGTTTAGCTGTTAATGAAGTTTCGTTTTTTTAGTGCTGAAAATTCATTGTCTGCTGGCGCTGTACACTTTTTCTAAATGTTGCAATATCTCATGAAGGAAATACTGGACAATCAAATTAATGACTTTCCAGGCTTCAGGATGCCTTTCTACACTATATAAAGGTGGAAATTTACATTGGAAACGTTTGGTTTAGCTGTTATAAAAGTTTGTTTTTTTAGTGCTGTAAATGCATTTTCAGCTCGCGCTGTACACATTTGCTATGAGAGGCATTATCTCAAAAGGGAAATATTGGACAATCAAATTAATGACTGCCCAGGCTTCAGGATGTCTTTTTACACTATATAAAGTTGGAAACTTACATTGGAAACGTTTGGTTTAGCTGTTATAAAAGTTGGGTTTTTTAGTGCTGAAAATGCATTTTCAGCTCGCACTGTACACATTTGCTATGTGAGGCATTATCTCATAAGGGAAATACTGGACAATCAAATTAATGACTTCCCAGGCTTCAGGATGCCTTTTTACACTCTATAAATGTGGAAATTTACATTGGAAACGTTTGGTTTAGCTGTTAATGAAGTTTCGTTTTTTTAGTGCTGAAAATTCATTGTCTGCTGGCGCTGTACACTTTTTCTAAGTGTTGCAATATCTCATGAAGGAAATACTGGACAATCAAATTAATGACTTTCCAGGCTTCAGGATGCCTTTCTACACTATATAAAGGTGGAAATGTACATTGGAAACGTTTGGTTTAGCTGTTATAAAAGTTTGGTTTTTTAGTGCTGTAAATGCATTTTCAGCTCGCGCTGTACACATTTGCTATGAGAGGCATTATCTCATAAGGGAAATATTGGACAATCAAATTAATGACTGCCCAGGCTTCAGGATGTCTTTTTACACTATATAAGGGTGGAAATTTACATTGGAAACGTTTATTTTAGCTGTTAATGAAGTTTCGTTTTTTTAGTGCTGAAAATTCATTGTCTGCTGGCGCTGTACACTTTTTCTAAGTGTTGCAATATCTCATGAAGGAAATACTGGACAATCAAATTAATGACTTTCCAGGCTTCAGGATGCCTTTCTACACTATATAAAGGTGGAAATGTACATTGGAAACGTTTGGTTTAGCTGTTATAAAAGTTTGGTTTTTTAGTGCTGAAAATGCATTTTCAGCTCGCACTGTACACATTTGCTATGTGAGGCATTATCTCATAAGGGAAATACTGGACAATCAAATTAATGACTTCCCAGGCTTCAGGATGCCTTTTTACACTCTATAAATGTGGAAATTTACATTGGAAACGTTTGGTTTAGCTGTTAATGAAGTTTCGTTTTTTTAGTGCTGAAAATTCATTGTCTGCTGGCGCTGTACACCTTTTCTAAGTGTTGCAATATCTCATGAAGGAAATACTGGACAATCAAATTAATGACTTTCCAGGCTTCAGGATGCCTTTCTACACTATATAAAGGTGGAAATTTACATTGGAAACGTTTGGTTTAGCTGTTATAAAAGTTTGGGTTTTTAGTGCTGTAAATGCATTTTCAGCTCGCGCTGTACACATTTGCTATGAGAGGCATTATCTCATAAGGGAAATATTGGACAATCAAATTAATGACTGCCCAGGCTTCAGGATGTCTTTTTACACTATATAAAGGTGGAAATTTACATTGGAAACGTTTAGTTTAGCTGTTAATGAAGTTTCGTTTTTTTAGTGCTGAAAATTCATTGTCTGCTGGCGCTGTACACTTTTTCTAAGTGTTGCAATATCTCATGAAGGAAATACTGGACAATCAAATTAATGACTTTCCAGGCTTCAGGATGCCTTTCTACACTATATAAAGGTGGAAATTTACATTGGAAACGTTTGGTTTAGCTGTTATAAAAGTTTGTTTTTTTAGTGCTGTAAATGCATTTTCAGCTCGCGCTGTACACATTTGCTATGAGAGGCATTATCTCATAAGGGAAATATTGGACAATCAAATTAATGACTGCCCAGGCTTCAGGATGTCTTTTTACACTATATAAAGGTGGACATTTACATTGGAAACGTTTGGTTTAGCTGTTATAAAAGTTTGGTTTTTTAGTGCTGTAAATGCATTTTCAGCTCGCGCTGTACACATTTGCTATGAGAGGCATTATCTCATAAGGGAAATATTGGACAATCAAATTAATGGCTGCCCGGGCTTCAGGATGTCTTTTTACACTATATAAAGGTGGAAATTTACATTGGAAACGTTTAGTTTAGCTGTTAATGAAGTTTCGTTTTTTTAGTGCTGAAAATTCATTGTCTGCTGGCGCTGTACACTTTTTCTAAATGTTGCAATATCTCATGAAGGAAATACTGGACAATCAAATTAATGACTTTCCAGGCTTCAGGATGCCTTTCTACACTATATAAAGGTGGAAATTTACATTGGAAACGTTTGGTTTAGCTGTTATAAAAGTTTGTTTTTTTAGTGCTGTAAATGCATTTTCAGCTCGCGCTGTACACATTTGCTATGAGAGGCATTATCTCATAAGGGAAATATTGGACAATCAAATTAATGACTGCCCAGGCTTCAGGATGTCTTTTTACACTATATAAAGGTGGAAATTTACATTGGAAACGTTTGGTTTAGGTGTTATAAAAGTTTGGTTTTTTAGCGCTGAAAATGCATTTTCAGCTCGCACTGTACACATTTGCTATGTGAGGCATTATCTCATAAGGGAAATACTGGACAATCAAATTAATGACTTCCCAGGCTTCAGGATGCCTTTTTACACTCTATAAATGTGGAAATTTACATTGGAAACGTTTGGTTTAGCTGTTAATGAAGTTTCGTTTTTTTATTGCTGAAAATTCATTGTCTGCTGGCGCTGTACACTTTTTCTAAGTTTTGCAATATCTCATGTAGGAAATACTGGACAATCAAATTAATGACTTTCCAGGCTTCAGGATGCCTTTCTACACTATATAAAGGTGGAAATTTACATTGGAAACGTTTGGTTTAGCTGTTATAAAAGTTTGTTTTTTTAGTGCTGTAAATGCATTTTCAGCTCGCGCTGTACACATTTGCTATGTGAGGCATTATCTCATAAGGGAAATACTGGACAATCAAATTAATGACTGCCCAGGCTTCAGGATGTCTTTTTACACTATATAAAGGTGGAAATTTACATTGGAAACGTTTGGTTTAGCTGTTATAAAAGTTTGTTTTTTTAGTGCTGAAAATGCATTTTCAGCTCGCACTGTACACATTTGCTATGTGAGGCATTATCTCATAAGGGAAATACTGGACAATCAAATTAATGACTTCCCAGGCTTCAGGATGCCTTTTTACACTCTATAAATGTGGAAATTTACATTGGAAACGTTTGGTTTAGCTGTTAATGAAGTTTCGTTTTTTTAGTGCTGAAAATTCATTGTCTGCTGGCGCTGTACACTTTTTCTAAGTGTTGCAATATCTCATGAAGGAAATACTGGACAATCAAATTAATGACTTTCCAGGCTTCATGATGCCTTTCTACACTATATAAAGGTGGAAATTTACATTGGAAACGTTTGGTTTAGCTGTTATAAAAGTTTGGTTTTTTAGTGCTGTAAATGCATTTTCAGCTCGCGCTGTACACATTTGCTATGAGAGGCATTATCTCATAAGGGAAATATTGGACAATCAAATTAATGACTGCCCAGGCTTCAGGATGTCTTTTTACACTATATAAAGGTGGAAATTTACATTGGAAACGTTTGGTTTAGCTGTTATAAAAGTTTGGTTTTTTAGTGCTGAAAATGCATTTTCAGCTCGCACTGTACACATTTGCTTTGTGAGGCATTATCTCATAAGGGAAATACTGGACAATCAAATTAATGACTTCCCAGGCTTCAGGATGCCTTTTTACACTCTATAAATGTGGAAATTTACATTGGAAACGTTTGGTTTAGCTGTTAATGAAGTTTCGTTTTTTTAGTGCTGAAAATTCATTGTCTGCTGGCGCTGTACACTTTTTCTAAGTGTTGCAATTTCTCATGAAGGAAATACTGGACAATCAAATTAATGACTTTCCAGGCTTCAGGATGTCTTTTTACACTCTATAAATGTGGAAATTTACATTGGAAACGTTTGGTTTAGCTGTTAATGAAGTTTCGTTTTTTTTGTGCTGAAAATTCATTGTCTGCTGGCGCTGTACACTTTTTCTAAGTGTTGCAATATCTCATGAAGGAAATACTGGACAATCAAATTAATGACTTTCCAGGCTTCAGGATGCCTTTCTACACTATATAAAGGTGAAAATTTACATTGGAAACGTTTGGTTTAGCTGTTATAAAAGTTTGGTTTTTTAGTGCTGTAAATGCATTTTCAGCTCGCGCTGTACACATTTGCTATGAGAGGCATTATCTCATAAGGGAAATATTGGACAATCAAATTAATGACTGCCCAGGCTTCAGGATGTCTTTTTACACTATCTAAAGGTGGAAATTTACATTGGAAACGTTTGGTTTAGCTGTTATAAAAGTTTGGTTTTTTTAGTGCTGAAAATGCATTTTCAGCTCGCACTGTACACATTTGCTATGTGAGGCATTATCTCATAAGGGAAATACTGGACAATCAAATTAATGACTTCCCAGGCTTCAGGATGCCTTTTTACACTCTATAAATGTGGAAATTTACATTGGAAACGTTTGGTTTAGCTGTTAATGAAGTTTCGTTTTTTTAGTGCTGAAAATTCATTGTCTGCTGGCGCTGTACACTTTTTCTAAGTGTTGCAATATCTCATGAAGGAAATACTGGACAATCAAATTAATGACTTTCCAGGCTTCAGGATGCCTTTCTACACTATATAAAGGTGGAAATTTACGTTGGAAACGTTTGGTTTAGCTGTTATAAAAGTTTGGTTTTTTAGTGCTGTAAATGCATTTTCAGCTCGCGCTGTACACATTTGCTATGAGAGGCATTATCTCATAAGGGAAATATTGGACAATCAAATTAATGACTGCCCAGGCTTCAGGATGTCTTTTTACACTATATAAAGGTGGAAATTTACATTGGAAACGTTTAGTTTAGCTGTTAATGAAGTTTCGTTTTTTTTAGTGCTGAAAATTCATTGTCTGCTGGCGCTGTACACTTTTTCTAAGTGTTGCAATATCTCATGAAGGAAATACTGGACAATCAAATTAATGACTTTCCAGGCTTCAGGATGCCTTTCTACACTATATAAAGGTGGAAATTTACATTGGAAACGTTTGGTTTAGCTGTTATAAAAGTTTGGTTTTTTAGTGCTGTAAATGCATTTTCAGCTCGCGCTGTACACATTTGCTATGAGAGGCATTATCTCATAAGGGAAATATTGGACAATCAAATTAATGGCTGCCCAGGCTTCAGGATGTCTTTTTACACTATATAAAGTTGGAAATTTACATTGGAAACGTTTAGTTTAGCTGTTAATGAAGTTTCGTTTTTTTAGTGCTGAAAATTCATTGTCTGCTGGCGCTGTACACTTTTTCTAAGTGTTGCAATATCTCATGAAGGAAATACTGGACAATCAAATCAATGACTTTCCAGGCTTCAGGATGCCTTTCTACACTATATAAAGGTGGAAATGTACATTGGAAACGTTTGGTTTAGCTGTTATAAAAGTTTGTTTTTTTAGTGCTGAAAATGCATTTTCAGCTCGCGCTGTACACATTTGCTATGAGAGGCATTGTCTCATAAGGGAAATATTGGACAATCAAATTAATGACTGCCTAGGCTTCAGGATGTCTTTTTACACTATATAAAGGTGGAAATTTACATTGGAAACGTTTGGTTTAGCTGTTATAAAAGTTTGGTTTTTTTAGTGCTGAAAATGCATTTTCAGCTCGCACTGTACACATTTGCTATGTGAGGCATTATCTCATAAGGGAAATACTGGACAATCAAATTAATGACTGCCCAGGCTTCAGGATGTCTTTTTACACTATATAAAGGTGGAAATTTACATTGGAAACGTTTGGTTTAGCTGTTATAAAAGTTTGTTTTTTTAGTGCTGAAAATGCATTTTCAGCTCGCACTGTACACATTTGCTATGTGAGGCATTATCTCATAAGGGAAATACTGGACAATTAAATTAATGACTTCCCAGGCTTCAGGATGCCTTTTTACACTCTATAAATGTGGAAATTTACATTGGAAACGTTTGGTTTAGCTGTTAATGAAGTTTCGTTTTTTTAGTGCTGAAAATTCATTGTCTGCTGGCGCTGTACACTTTTTCTAAGTGTTGCAATATCTCATGAAGGAAATACTGGACAATCAAATTAATGACTTTCCAGGCTTCAGGATGCCTTTCTACACTATATAAAGGTGGAAATTTACATTGGAAACGTTTGGTTTAGCTGTTATAAAAGTTTGGTTTTTTAGTGCTGTAAATGCATTTTCAGCTCGCGCTGTACACATTTGCTATGAGAGGCATTATCTCAAAAGGGAAATATTGGACAATCAAATTAATGACTGCCCAGGCTTCAGGATGTCTTTTTACACTATGTAAAGGTGGAAATTTACATTGGAAACGTTTGGTTTAGCTGTTATAAAAGTTTGGTTTTTTAGTGCTGTAAATGCATTTTCAGCTCGCGCTGTACACATTTGCTATGTGAGGCATTATCTCATAAGGGAAATACTGGACAATCAAATTAATGACTGCCCAGGCTTCAGGATGTCTTTTTACACTATATAAAGGTGGAAATTTACATTGGAAACGTTTGGTTTAGCTGTTATAAAAGTTTGGTTTTTTAGTGCTGAAAATGCATTTTCAGCTCGCACTGTACACATTTGCTATGTGAGGCATTATCTCATAAGGGAAATACTGGACAATCAAATTAATGACTTCCCAGGCTTCAGGATGCCTTTTTACACTCTATAAATGTGGAAATTTACATTGGAAACGTTTGGTTTAGCTGTTATAAAAGTTTGGTTTTTTTAGTGCTGAAAATGCATTTTCAGCTCGCACTGTACACATTTGCTATGTGAGGCATTATCTCATAAGGGAAATACTGGACAATCAAATTAATGACTGCCCAGGCTTCAGGATGCCTTTTTACACTCTATAAATGTGGAAATTTACATTGGAAACGTTTGGTTTAGCTGTTAATGAAGTTTCGTTTTTTTAGTGCTGAAAATTCATTGTCTGCTGGCGCTGTACACTTTTTCTAAGTGTTGCAATATCTCATGAAGGAAATACTGGACAATCAAATTAATGACTTTCCAGGCTTCAGGATGCCTTTCTACACTATATAAAGGTGGAAATGTACATTGGAAACGTTTGGTTTAGCTGTTATAAAAGTTTGGTTTTTTAGTGCTGTAAATGCATTTTCAGCTCGCGCTGTACACATTTGCTATGAGAGGCATTATCTCATAAGGGAAATATTGGACAATCAAATTAATGACTGCCCAGGCTTCAGGATGTCTTTTTACACTATATAAGGGTGGAAATTTACATTGGAAACGTTTAGTTTAGCTGTTAATGAAGTTTCGTTTTTTTAGTGCTGAAAATTCATTGTCTGCTGGCGCTGTACACTTTTTCTAAGTGTTGCAATATCTCATGAAGGAAATACTGGACAATAAAATTAATGACTTTCCAGGCTTCCGGATGCCTTTGTACACTATATAAAGGTGGAAATGTACATTGGAAACGTTTGGTTTAGCTGTTATAAAAGTTTGGTTTTTTAGTGCTGTAAATGCATTTTCAGCTCGCGCTGTACACATTTGCTATGAGAGGCATTATCTCAAAAGGGAAATATTGGACAATCAAATTAATGACTGCCCAGGCTTCAGGATGTCTTTTTACACTATATAAAGTTGGAAACTTACATTGGAAACGTTTGGTTTAGCTGTTATAAAAGTTGGGTTTTTTAGTGCTGAAAATGCATTTTCAGCTCGCACTGTACACATTTGCTATGTGAGGCATTATCTCATAAGGGAAATACTGGACAATCAAATTAATGACTTCCCAGGCTTCAGGATGCCTTTTTACACTCTATAAATGTGGAAATTTACATTGGAAACGTTTGGTTTAGCTGTTAATGAAGTTTCGTTTTTTTAGTGCTGAAAATTCATTGTCTGCTGGCGCTGTACACTTTTTCTAAGTGTTGCAATATCTCATGAAGGAAATACTGGACAATCAAATTAATGACTTTCCAGGCTTCAGGATGCCTTTCTACACTATATAAAGGTGGAAATGTACATTGGAAACGTTTGGTTTAGCTGTTATAAAAGTTTGGTTTTTTAGTGCTGTAAATGCATTTTCAGCTCGCGCTGTACACATTTGCTATGAGAGGCATTATCTCATAAGGGAAATATTGGACAATCAAATTAATGACTGCCCAGGCTTCAGGATGTCTTTTTACACTATATAAGGGTGGAAATTTACATTGGAAACGTTTAGTTTAGCTGTTAATGAAGTTTCGTTTTTTTAGTGCTGAAAATTCATTGTCTGCTGGCGCTGTACACTTTTTCTAAGTGTTGCAATATCTCATGAAGGAAATACTGGACAATAAAATTAATGACTTTCCAGGCTTCCGGATGCCTTTGTACACTATATAAAGGTGGAAATGTACATTGGAAACGTTTGGTTTAGCTGTTATAAAAGTTTGGTTTTTTAGTGCTGTAAATGCATTTTCAGCTCGCGCTGTACACATTTGCTATGAGAGGCATTATCTCAAAAGGGAAATATTGGACAATCAAATTAATGACTGCCCAGGCTTCCGGATGCCTTTGTACACTATATAAAGGTGGAAATGTACATTGGAAACGTTTGGTTTAGCTGTTATAAAAGTTTGGTTTTTTAGTGCTGTAAATGCATTTTCAGCTCGCGCTGTACACATTTGCTATGAGAGGCATTATCTCAAAAGGGAAATATTGGACAATCAAATTAATGACTGCCCAGGCTTCAGGATGTCTTTTTACACTATATAAAGTTGGAAACTTACATTGGAAACGTTTGGTTTAGCTGTTATAAAAGTTGGGTTTTTTAGTGCTGAAAATGCATTTTCAGCTCGCACTGTACACATTTGCTATGTGAGGCATTATCTCATAAGGGAAATACTGGACAATCAAATTAATGACTTCCCAGGCTTCAGGATGCCTTTTTACACTCTATAAATGTGGAAATTTACATTGGAAACGTTTGGTTTCGCTGTTAATGAAGTTTCGTTTTTTTAGTGCTGAAAATTCATTGTCTGCTGGCGCTGTACACTTTTTCTAAGTGTTGCAATATCTCATGAAGGAAATACTGGACAATCAAATTAATGACTTTCCAGGCTTCAGGATGCCTTTCTACACTATATAAAGGTGGAAATGTACACTGGAAACGTTTGGTTTAGCTGTTATAAAAGTTTGGTTTTTTAGTGCTGTAAATGCATTTTCAGCTCGCGCTGTACACATTTGCTATGAGAGGCATTATCTCATAAGGGAAATATTGGACAATCAAATTAATGACTGCCCAGGCTTCAGGATGTCTTTTTACACTATATAAGGGTGGAAATTTACATTGGAAACGTTTAGTTTAGCTGTTAATGAAGTTTCGTTTTTTTAGTGCTGAAAATTCATTGTCTGCTGGCGCTGTACACTTTTTCTAAGTGTTGCAATATCTCATGAAGGAAATACTGGACAATAAAATTAATGACTTTCCAGGCTTCCGGATGCCTTTGTACACTATATAAAGGTGGAAATGTACATTGGAAACGTTTGGTTTAGCTGTTATAAAAGTTTGGTTTTTTAGTGCTGTAAATGCATTTTCAGCTCGCGCTGTACACATTTGCTATGAGAGGCATTATCTCAAAAGGGAAATATTGGACAATCAAATTAATGACTGCCCAGGCTTCAGGATGTCTTTTTACACTATATAAAGTTGGAAACTTACATTGGAAACGTTTGGTTTAGCTGTTATAAAAGTTGGGTTTTTTAGTGCTGAAAATGCATTTTCAGCTCGCACTGTACACATTTGCTATGTGAGGCATTATCTCATAAGGGAAATACTGGACAATCAAATTAATGACTTCCCAGGCTTCAGGATGCCTTTTTACACTCTATAAATGTGGAAATTTACATTGGAAACGTTTGGTTTAGCTGTTAATGAAGTTTCGTTTTTTTAGTGCTGAAAATTCATTGTCTGCTGGCGCTGTACACTTTTTCTAAGTGTTGCAATATCTCATGAAGGAAATACTGGACAATCAAATTAATGACTTTCCAGGCTTCAGGATGCCTTTCTACACTATATAAAGGTGGAAATGTACATTGGAAACGTTTGGTTTAGCTGTTATAAAAGTTTGGTTTTTTAGTGCTGTAAATGCATTTTCAGCTCGCGCTGTACACATTTGCTATGAGAGGCATTATCTCATAAGGGAAATATTGGACAATCAAATTAATGACTGCCCAGGCTTCAGGATGTCTTTTTACACTATATAAGGGTGGAAATTTACATTGGAAACGTTTATTTTAGCTGTTAATGAAGTTTCGTTTTTTTAGTGCTGAAAATTCATTGTCTGCTGGCGCTGTACACTTTTTCTAAGTGTTGCAATATCTCATGAAGGAAATACTGGACAATCAAATTAATGACTTTCCAGGCTTCAGGATGCCTTTCTACACTATATAAAGGTGGAAATGTACATTGGAAACGTTTGGTTTAGCTGTTATAAAAGTTTGGTTTTTTAGTGCTGAAAATGCATTTTCAGCTCGCACTGTACACATTTGCTATGTGAGGCATTATCTCATAAGGGAAATACTGGACAATCAAATTAATGACTTCCCAGGCTTCAGGATGCCTTTTTACACTCTATAAATGTGGAAATTTACATTGGAAACGTTTGGTTTAGCTGTTAATGAAGTTTCGTTTTTTTAGTGCTGAAAATTCATTGTCTGCTGGCGCTGTACACCTTTTCTAAGTGTTGCAATATCTCATGAAGGAAATACTGGACAATCAAATTAATGACTTTCCAGGCTTCAGGATGCTTTTCTACACTATATAAAGGTGGAAATTTACATTGGAAACGTTTGGTTTAGCTGTTATAAAAGTTTGGGTTTTTAGTGCTGTAAATGCATTTTCAGCTCGCGCTGTACACATTTGCTATGAGAGGCATTATCTCATAAGGGAAATATTGGACAATCAAATTAATGACTGCCCAGGCTTCAGGATGTCTTTTTACACTATATAAAGGTGGAAATTTACATTGGAAACGTTTAGTTTAGCTGTTAATGAAGTTTCGTTTTTTTAGTGCTGAAAATTCATTGTCTGCTGGCGCTGTACACTTTTTCTAAGTGTTGCAATATCTCATGAAGGAAATACTGGACAATCAAATTAATGACTTTCCAGGCTTCAGGATGCCTTTCTACACTATATAAAGGTGGAAATTTACATTGGAAACGTTTGGTTTAGCTGTTATAAAAGTTTGTTTTTTTAGTGCTGTAAATGCATTTTCAGCTCGCGCTGTACACATTTGCTATGAGAGGCATTATCTCATAAGGGAAATATTGGACAATCAAATTAATGACTGCCCAGGCTTCAGGATGTCTTTTTACACTATATAAAGGTGGACATTTACATTGGAAACGTTTGGTTTAGCTGTTATAAAAGTTTGGTTTTTTAGTGCTGTAAATGCATTTTCAGCTCGCGCTGTACACATTTGCTATGAGAGGCATTATCTCATAAGGGAAATATTGGACAATCAAATTAATGGCTGCCCGGGCTTCAGGATGTCTTTTTACACTATATAAAGGTGGAAATTTACATTGGAAACGTTTAGTTTAGCTGTTAATGAAGTTTCGTTTTTTTAGTGCTGAAAATTCATTGTCTGCTGGCGCTGTACACTTTTTCTAAATGTTGCAATATCTCATGAAGGAAATACTGGACAATCAAATTAATGACTTTCCAGGCTTCAGGATGCCTTTCTACACTATATAAAGGTGGAAATTTACATTGGAAACGTTTGGTTTAGCTGTTATAAAAGTTTGTTTTTTTAGTGCTGTAAATGCATTTTCAGCTCGCGCTGTACACATTTGCTATGAGAGGCATTATCTCAAAAGGGAAATATTGGACAATCAAATTAATGACTGCCCAGGCTTCAGGATGTCTTTTTACACTATATAAAGTTGGAAACTTACATTGGAAACGTTTGGTTTAGCTGTTATAAAAGTTGGGTTTTTTAGTGCTGAAAATGCATTTTCAGCTCGCACTGTACACATTTGCTATGTGAGGCATTATCTCATAAGGGAAATACTGGACAATCAAATTAATGACTTCCCAGGCTTCAGGATGCCTTTTTACACTCTATAAATGTGGAAATTTACATTGGAAACGTTTGGTTTAGCTGTTAATGAAGTTTCGTTTTTTTAGTGCTGAAAATTCATTGTCTGCTGGCGCTGTACACTTTTTCTAAGTGTTGCAATATCTCATGAAGGAAATACTGGACAATCAAATTAATGACTTTCCAGGCTTCAGGATGCCTTTCTACACTATATAAAGGTGGAAATGTACATTGGAAACGTTTGGTTTAGCTGTTATAAAAGTTTGGTTTTTTAGTGCTGTAAATGCATTTTCAGCTCGCGCTGTACACATTTGCTATGAGAGGCATTATCTCATAAGGGAAATATTGGACAATAAAATTTATGACTGCCCAGGCTTCAGGATGTCTTTTTACACTATATAAAGGTGGACATTTACATTGGAAACGTTTGGTTTAGCTGTTATAAAAGTTTGGTTTTTTAGTGCTGTAAATGCATTTTCAGCTCGCGCTGTACACATTTGCTATGAGAGGCATTATCTCATAAGGGAAATATTGGACAATCAAATTAATGGCTGCCCGGGCTTCAGGATGTCTTTTTACACTATATAAAGGTGGAAATTTACATTGGAAACGTTTAGTTTAGCTGTTAATGAAGTTTCGTTTTTTTAGTGCTGAAAATTCATTGTCTGCTGGCGCTGTACACTTTTTCTAAATGTTGCAATATCTCATGAAGGAAATACTGGACAATCAAATTAATGACTTTCCAGGCTTCAGGATGCCTTTCTACACTATATAAAGGTGGAAATTTACATTGGAAACGTTTGGTTTAGCTGTTATAAAAGTTTGTTTTTTTAGTGCTGTAAATGCATTTTCAGCTCGCGCTGTACACATTTGCTATGAGAGGCATTATCTCATAAGGGAAATATTGGACAATCAAATTAATGACTGCCCAGGCTTCAGGATGTCTTTTTACACTATATAAAGGTGGAAATTTACATTGGAAACGTTTGGTTTAGGTGTTATAAAAGTTTGGTTTTTTAGTGCTGAAAATGCATTTTCAGCTCGCACTGTACACATTTGCTATGTGAGGCATTATCTCATAAGGGAAATACTGGACAATCAAATTAATGACTTCCCAGGCTTCAGGATGCCTTTTTACACTCTATAAATGTGGAAATTTACATTGGAAACGTTTGGTTTAGCTGTTAATGAAGTTTCGTTTTTTTATTGCTGAAAATTCATTGTCTGCTGGCGCTGTACACTTTTTCTAAGTTTTGCAATATCTCATGTAGGAAATACTGGACAATCAAATTAATGACTTTCCAGGCTTCAGGATGCCTTTCTACACTATATAAAGGTGGAAATTTACATTGGAAACGTTTGGTTTAGCTGTTATAAAAGTTTGTTTTTTTAGTGCTGTAAATGCATTTTCAGCTCGCGCTGTACACATTTGCTATGTGAGGCATTATCTCATAAGGGAAATACTGGACAATCAAATTAATGACTGCCCAGGCTTCAGGATGTCTTTTTACACTATATAAAGGTGGAAATTTACATTGGAAACGTTTGGTTTAGCTGTTATAAAAGTTTGTTTTTTTAGTGCTGAAAATGCATTTTCAGCTCGCACTGTACACATTTGCTATGTGAGGCATTATCTCATAAGGGAAATACTGGACAATCAAATTAATGACTTCCCAGGCTTCAGGATGCCTTTTTACACTCTATAAATGTGGAAATTTACATTGGAAACGTTTGGTTTAGCTGTTAATGAAGTTTCGTTTTTTTAGTGCTGAAAATTCATTGTCTGCTGGCGCTGTACACTTTTTCTAAGTGTTGCAATATCTCATGAAGGAAATACTGGACAATCAAATTAATGACTTTCCAGGCTTCATGATGCCTTTCTACACTATATAAAGGTGGAAATTTACATTGGAAACGTTTGGTTTAGCTGTTATAAAAGTTTGGTTTTTTAGTGCTGTAAATGCATTTTCAGCTCGCGCTGTACACATTTGCTATGAGAGGCATTATCTCATAAGGGAAATATTGGACAATCAAATTAATGACTGCCCAGGCTTCAGGATGTCTTTTTACACTATATAAAGGTGGAAATTTACATTGGAAACGTTTGGTTTAGCTGTTATAAAAGTTTGGTTTTTTAGTGCTGAAAATGCATTTTCAGCTCGCACTGTACACATTTGCTTTGTGAGGCATTATCTCATAAGGGAAATACTGGACAATCAAATTAATGACTTCCCAGGCTTCAGGATGCCTTTTTACACTCTATAAATGTGGAAATTTACATTGGAAACGTTTGGTTTAGCTGTTAATGAAGTTTCGTTTTTTTAGTGCTGAAAATTCATTGTCTGCTGGCGCTGTACACTTTTTCTAAGTGTTGCAATTTCTCATGAAGGAAATACTGGACAATCAAATTAATGACTTTCCAGGCTTCAGGATGTCTTTTTACACTCTATAAATGTGGAAATTTACATTGGAAACGTTTGGTTTAGCTGTTAATGAAGTTTCGTTTTTTTTGTGCTGAAAATTCATTGTCTGCTGGCGCTGTACACTTTTTCTAAGTGTTGCAATATCTCATGAAGGAAATACTGGACAATCAAATTAATGACTTTCCAGGCTTCAGGATGCCTTTCTACACTATATAAAGGTGAAAATTTACATTGGAAACGTTTGGTTTAGCTGTTATAAAAGTTTGGTTTTTTAGTGCTGTAAATGCATTTTCAGCTCGCGCTGTACACATTTGCTATGAGAGGCATTATCTCATAAGGGAAATATTGGACAATCAAATTAATGACTGCCCAGGCTTCAGGATGTCTTTTTACACTATATAAAGGTGGAAATTTACATTGGAAACGTTTGGTTTAGCTGTTATAAAAGTTTGGTTTTTTTAGTGCTGAAAATGCATTTTCAGCTCGCACTGTACACATTTGCTATGTGAGGCATTATCTCATAAGGGAAATACTGGACAATCAAATTAATGACTGCCCAGGCTTCAGGATGTCTTTTTACACTATCTAAAGGTGGAAATTTACATTGGAAACGTTTGGTTTAGCTGTTATAAAAGTTTGGTTTTTTAGTGCTGAAAATGCATTTTCAGCTCGCACTGTACACATTTGCTATGTGAGGCATTATCTCATAAGGGAAATACTGGACAATCAAATTAATGACTTCCCAGGCTTCAGGATGCCTTTTTACACTCTATAAATGTGGAAATTTACATTGGAAACGTTTGGTTTAGCTGTTAATGAAGTTTCGTTTTTTTAGTGCTGAAAATTCATTGTCTGCTGGCGCTGTACACTTTTTCTAAGTGTTGCAATATCTCATGAAGGAAATACTGGACAATCAAATTAATGACTTTCCAGGCTTCAGGATGCCTTTCTACACTATATAAAGGTGGAAATTTACGTTGGAAACGTTTGGTTTAGCTGTTATAAAAGTTTGGTTTTTTAGTGCTGTAAATGCATTTTCAGCTCGCGCTGTACACATTTGCTATGAGAGGCATTATCTCATAAGGGAAATATTGGACAATCAAATTAATGACTGCCCAGGCTTCAGGATGTCTTTTTACACTATATAAAGGTGGAAATTTACATTGGAAACGTTTAGTTTAGCTGTTAATGAAGTTTCGTTTTTTTTAGTGCTGAAAATTCATTGTCTGCTGGCGCTGTACACTTTTTCTAAGTGTTGCAATATCTCATGAAGGAAATACTGGACAATCAAATTAATGACTTTCCAGGCTTCAGGATGCCTTTCTACACTATATAAAGGTGGAAATTTACATTGGAAACGTTTGGTTTAGCTGTTATAAAAGTTTGGTTTTTTAGTGCTGTAAATGCATTTTCAGCTCGCGCTGTACACATTTGCTATGAGAGGCATTATCTCATAAGGGAAATATTGGACAATCAAATTAATGGCTGCCCAGGCTTCAGGATGTCTTTTTACACTATATAAAGTTGGAAATTTACATTGGAAACGTTTAGTTTAGCTGTTAATGAAGTTTCGTTTTTTTAGTGCTGAAAATTCATTGTCTGCTGGCGCTGTACACTTTTTCTAAGTGTTGCAATATCTCATGAAGGAAATACTGGACAATCAAATCAATGACTTTCCAGGCTTCAGGATGCCTTTCTACACTATATAAAGGTGGAAATGTACATTGGAAACGTTTGGTTTAGCTGTTATAAAAGTTTGTTTTTTTAGTGCTGAAAATGCATTTTCAGCTCGCGCTGTACACATTTGCTATGAGAGGCATTGTCTCATAAGGGAAATATTGGACAATCAAATTAATGACTGCCTAGGCTTCAGGATGTCTTTTTACACTATATAAAGGTGGAAATTTACATTGGAAACGTTTGGTTTAGCTGTTATAAAAGTTTGGTTTTTTTAGTGCTGAAAATGCATTTTCAGCTCGCACTGTACACATTTGCTATGTGAGGCATTATCTCATAAGGGAAATACTGGACAATCAAATTAATGACTGCCCAGGCTTCAGGATGTCTTTTTACACTATATAAAGGTGGAAATTTACATTGGAAACGTTTGGTTTAGCTGTTATAAAAGTTTGTTTTTTTAGTGCTGAAAATGCATTTTCAGCTCGCACTGTACACATTTGCTATGTGAGGCATTATCTCATAAGGGAAATACTGGACAATTAAATTAATGACTTCCCAGGCTTCAGGATGCCTTTTTACACTCTATAAATGTGGAAATTTACATTGTAAACGTTTGGTTTAGCTGTTAATGAAGTTTCGTTTTTTTAGTGCTGAAAATTCATTGTCTGCTGGCGCTGTACACTTTTTCTAAGTGTTGCAATATCTCATGAAGGAAATACTGGACAATCAAATTAATGACTTTCCAGGCTTCAGGATGCCTTTCTACACTATATAAAGGTGGAAATTTACATTGGAAACGTTTGGTTTAGCTGTTATAAAAGTTTGGTTTTTTAGTGCTGTAAATGCATTTTCAGCTCGCGCTTTACACATTTGCTATGAGAGGCATTATCTCAAAAGGGAAATATTGGACAATCAAATTAATGACTGCCCAGGCTTCAGGATGTCTTTTTACACTATGTAAAGGTGGAAATTTACATTGGAAACGTTTGGTTTAGCTGTTATAAAAGTTTGGTTTTTTAGTGCTGAAAATGCATTTTCAGCTCGCACTGTACACATTTGCTATGTGAGGCATTATCTCATAAGGGAAATACTGGACAATCAAATTAATGACTTCCCAGGCTTCAGGATGCCTTTTTACACTCTATAAATGTGGAAATTTACATTGGAAACGTTTGGTTTAGCTGTTAATGAAGTTTCGTTTTTTTAGTGCTGAAAATTCATTGTCTGCTGGCGCTGTACACTTTTTCTACGTGTTGCAATATCTCATGAAGGAAATACTGGACAATCAAATTAATGACTTTCCAGGCTTCAGGATGCCTTTCTACACTATATAAAGGTGGAAATTTACATTGGAAACGTTTGGTTTAGCTGTTATAAAAGTTTGTTTTTTTAGTGCTGTAAATGCATTTTCAGCTCGCGCTGTACACATTTGCTATGAGAGGCATTATCTCATAAGGGAAATATTGGACAATCAAATTAATGACTGCCCAGGCTTCAGGATGTCTTTTTACACTATATAAAGGTGGAAATTTACATTGGAAACGTTTAGTTTAGCTGTTAATGAAGTTTCGTTTTTTTTAGTGCTGAAAATTCATTGTCTGCTGGCGCTGTACTCTTTTTCTAAGTGTTGCAATATCTCATGAAGGAAATACTGGACAATCAAATTAATGACTTTCCAGGCTTCAGGATGCCTTTCTACACTATATAAAGGTGGAAATTTACATTGGAAACGTTTGGTTTAGCTGTTATAAAAGTTTGGTTTTTTAGTGCTGTAAATGCATTTTCAGCTCGCGCTGTACACATTTTCTATGAGAGGCATTATCTCATAAGGGAAATATTGGACAATCAAATTAATGACTGCCCAGGCTTCAGGATGTCTTTTTACACTATATAAAGGTGGAAATTTACATTGGAAACGTTTGGTTTAGCTGTTATAAAAGTTTGGTTTTTTAGTGCTGTAAATGCATTTTCAGCTCGCGCTGTACACATTTGCTATGAGAGGCATTATCTCATAAGGGAAATATTGGACAATCAAATTAATGGCTGCCCAGGCTTCAGGATGTCTTTTTACTCTATATAAAGTTGGAAATTTACATTGGAAACGTTTAGTTTAGCTGTTAATGAAGTTTCGTTTTTTTAGTGCTGAAAATTCATTGTCTGCTGGCGCTGTACACTTTTTCTAAGTGTTGCAATATCTCATGAAGGAAATACTGGACAATCAAATCAATGACTTTCCAGGCTTCAGGATGCCTTTCTACACTATATAAAGGTGGAAATGTACATTGGAAACGTTTGGTTTAGCTGTTATAAAAGTTTGTTTTTTTAGTGCTGAAAATGCATTTTCAGCTCGCGCTGTACACATTTGCTATGAGAGGCATTGTCTCATAAGGGAAATATTGGACAATCAAATTAATGACTGCCTAGGCTTCAGGATGTCTTTTTACACTATATAAAGGTGGAAATTTACATTGGAAACGTTTGGTTTAGCTGTTATAAAAGTTTGGTTTTTTTAGTGCTGAAAATGCATTTTCAGCTCGCACTGTACACATTTGCTATGTGAGGCATTATCTCATAAGGGAAATACTGGACAATCAAATTAATGACTGCCCAGGCTTCAGGATGTCTTTTTACACTATATAAAGGTGGAAATTTACATTGGAAACGTTTGGTTTAGCTGTTATAAAAGTTTGTTTTTTTAGTGCTGAAAATGCATTTTCAGCTCGCACTGTACACATTTGCTATGTGAGGCATTATCTCATAAGGGAAATACTGGACAATCAAATTAATGACTTCCCAGGCTTCAGGATGCCTTTTTACACTCTATAAATGTGGAAATTTACATTGGAAACGTTTGGTTTAGCTGTTAATGAAGTTTCGTTTTTTTAGTGCTGAAAATTCATTGTCTGCTGGCGCTGTACACTTTTTCTAAGTGTTGCAATATCTCATGAAGGAAATACTGGACAATCAAATTAATGACTTTCCATGCTTCAGGATGCCTTTCTACACTATATAAAGGTGGAAATTTACATTGGAAACGTTTGGTTTAGCTGTTATAAAAGTTTGGTTTTTTAGTGCTGTAAATGCATTTTCAGCTCGCGCTGTACACATTTGCTATGAGAGGCATTATCTCATAAGGGAAATATTGGACAATCAAATTAATGACTGCCCAGGCTTCAGGATGTCTTTTTACACTATATAAAGGTGGAAATTTACATTGGAAACGTTTGGTTTAGCTGTTATAAAAGTTTGGTTTTTTTAGTGCTGAAAATGCATTTTCAGCTCGCACTGTACACATTTGCTATGTGAGGCATTATCTCATAAGGGAAATACTGGACAATCAAATTAATGACTGCCCAGGCTTCAGGATGTCTTTTTACACTATCTAAAGGTGGAAATTTACATTGGAAACGTTTGGTTTAGCTGTTATAAAAGTTTGGTTTTTTAGTGCTGAAAATGCATTTTCAGCTCGCACTGTACACATTTGCTATGTGAGGCATTATCTCATAAGGGAAATACTGGACAATCAAATTAATGACTTCCCAGGCTTCAGGATGCCTTTTTACACTCTATAAATGTGGAAATTTATATTGGAAACGTTTGGTTTAGCTGTTAATGAAGTTTCGTTTTTTTAGTGCTGAAAATTCATTGTCTGCTGGCGCTGTACACTTTTTCTAAGTGTTGCAATATCTCATGAAGGAAATACTGGACAATCAAATTAATGACTTTCCAGGCTTCAGGATGCCTTTCTACACTATATAAAGGTGGAAATTTACATTGGAAACGTTTGGTTTAGCTGTTATAAAAGTTTGGTTTTTTAGTGCTGTAAATGCATTTTCAGCTCGCGCTGTACACATTTGCTATGAGAGGCATTATCTCATAAGGGAAATATTGGACAATCAAATTAATGACTGCCCAGGCTTCAGGATGTCTTTTTACACTATATAAAGGTGGAAATTTACATTGGAAACGTTTGGTTTAGCTGTTATAAAAGTTTGGTTTTTTAGTGCTGTAAATGCATTTTCAGCTCGCGCTGTACACATTTGCTATGTGAGGCATTATCTCATAAGGGAAATACTGGACAATCAAATTAATGACTGCCCAGGCTTCAGGATGTCTTTTTACACTATATAAAGGTGGAAATTTACATTGTAAACGTTTGGTTTAGCTGTTATAAAAGTTTGGTTTTTTAGTGCTGAAAATGCATTTTCAGCTCGCACTGTACACATTTGCTATGTGAGGCATTATCTCATAAGGGAAATACTGGACAATCAAATTAATGACTTCCCAGGCTTCAGGATGCCTTTTTACACTCTATAAATGTGGAAATTTACATTGGAAACGTTTGGTTTAGCTGTTATAAAAGTTTGGTTTTTTTAGTGCTGAAAATGCATTTTCAGCTCGCACTGTACACATTTGCTATGTGAGGCATTATCTCATAAGGGAAATACTGGACAATCAAATTAATGACTGCCCAGGCTTCAGGATGCCTTTTTACACTCTATAAATGTGGAAATTTACATTGGAAACGTTTGGTTTAGCTGTTAATGAAGTTTCGTTTTTTTAGTGCTGAAAATTCATTGTCTGCTGGCGCTGTACACTTTTTCTAAGTGTTGCAATATCTCATGAAGGAAATACTGGACAATCAAATTAATGACTTTCCAGGCTTCAGGATGCCTTTCTACACTATATAAAGGTGGAAATGTACATTGGAAACGTTTGGTTTAGCTGTTATAAAAGTTTGGTTTTTTAGTGCTGTAAATGCATTTTCAGCTCGCGCTGTACACATTTGCTATGAGAGGCATTATCTCATAAGGGAAATATTGGACAATCAAATTAATGACTGCCCAGGCTTCAGGATGTCTTTTTACACTATATAAGGGTGGAAATTTACATTGGAAACGTTTAGTTTAGCTGTTAATGAAGTTTCGTTTTTTTAGTGCTGAAAATTCATTGTCTGCTGGCGCTGTACACTTTTTCTAAGTGTTGCAATATCTCATGAAGGAAATACTGGACAATAAAATTAATGACTTTCCAGGCTTCCGGATGCCTTTGTACACTATATAAAGGTGGAAATGTACATTGGAAACGTTTGGTTTAGCTGTTATAAAAGTTTGGTTTTTTAGTGCTGTAAATGCATTTTCAGCTCGCGCTGTACACATTTGCTATGAGAGGCATTATCTCAAAAGGGAAATATTGGACAATCAAATTAATGACTGCCCAGGCTTCAGGATGTCTTTTTACACTATATAAAGTTGGAAACTTACATTGGAAACGTTTGGTTTAGCTGTTATAAAAGTTGGGTTTTTTAGTGCTGAAAATGCATTTTCAGCTCGCACTGTACACATTTGCTATGTGAGGCATTATCTCATAAGGGAAATACTGGACAATCAAATTAATGACTTCCCAGGCTTCAGGATGCCTTTTTACACTCTATAAATGTGGAAATTTACATTGGAAACGTTTGGTTTAGCTGTTAATGAAGTTTCGTTTTTTTAGTGCTGAAAATTCATTGTCTGCTGGCGCTGTACACTTTTTCTAAGTGTTGCAATATCTCATGAAGGAAATACTGGACAATCAAATTAATGACTTTCCAGGCTTCAGGATGCCTTTCTACACTATATAAAGGTGGAAATGTACATTGGAAACGTTTGGTTTAGCTGTTATAAAAGTTTGGTTTTTTAGTGCTGTAAATGCATTTTCAGCTCGCGCTGTACACATTTGCTATGAGAGGCATTATCTCATAAGGGAAATATTGGACAATCAAATTAATGACTGCCCAGGCTTCAGGATGTCTTTTTACACTATATAAGGGTGGAAATTTACATTGGAAACGTTTATTTTAGCTGTTAATGAAGTTTCGTTTTTTTAGTGCTGAAAATTCATTGTCTGCTGGCGCTGTACACTTTTTCTAAGTGTTGCAATATCTCATGAAGGAAATACTGGACAATCAAATTAATGACTTTCCAGGCTTCAGGATGCCTTTCTACACTATATAAAGGTGGAAATGTACATTGGAAACGTTTGGTTTAGCTGTTATAAAAGTTTGGTTTTTTAGTGCTGAAAATGCATTTTCAGCTCGCACTGTACACATTTGCTATGTGAGGCATTATCTCATAAGGGAAATACTGGACAATCAAATTAATGACTTCCCAGGCTTCAGGATGCCTTTTTACACTCTATAAATGTGGAAATTTACATTGGAAACGTTTGGTTTAGCTGTTAATGAAGTTTCGTTTTTTTAGTGCTGAAAATTCATTGTCTGCTGGCGCTGTACACCTTTTCTAAGTGTTGCAATATCTCATGAAGGAAATACTGGACAATCAAATTAATGACTTTCCAGGCTTCAGGATGCCTTTCTACACTATATAAAGGTGGAAATTTACATTGGAAACGTTTGGTTTAGCTGTTATAAAAGTTTGGGTTTTTAGTGCTGTAAATGCATTTTCAGCTCGCGCTGTACACATTTGCTATGAGAGGCATTATCTCATAAGGGAAATATTGGACAATCAAATTAATGACTGCCCAGGCTTCAGGATGTCTTTTTACACTATATAAAGGTGGAAATTTACATTGGAAACGTTTAGTTTAGCTGTTAATGAAGTTTCGTTTTTTTAGTGCTGAAAATTCATTGTCTGCTGGCGCTGTACACTTTTTCTAAGTGTTGCAATATCTCATGAAGGAAATACTGGACAATCAAATTAATGACTTTCCAGGCTTCAGGATGCCTTTCTACACTATATAAAGGTGGAAATTTACATTGGAAACGTTTGGTTTAGCTGTTATAAAAGTTTGTTTTTTTAGTGCTGTAAATGCATTTTCAGCTCGCGCTGTACACATTTGCTATGAGAGGCATTATCTCATAAGGGAAATATTGGACAATCAAATTAATGACTGCCCAGGCTTCAGGATGTCTTTTTACACTATATAAAGGTGGACATTTACATTGGAAACGTTTGGTTTAGCTGTTATAAAAGTTTGGTTTTTTAGTGCTGTAAATGCATTTTCAGCTCGCGCTGTACACATTTGCTATGAGAGGCATTATCTCATAAGGGAAATATTGGACAATCAAATTAATGGCTGCCCGGGCTTCAGGATGTCTTTTTACACTATATAAAGGTGGAAATTTACATTGGAAACGTTTAGTTTAGCTGTTAATGAAGTTTCGTTTTTTTAGTGCTGAAAATTCATTGTCTGCTGGCGCTGTACACTTTTTCTAAATGTTGCAATATCTCATGAAGGAAATACTGGACAATCAAATTAATGACTTTCCAGGCTTCAGGATGCCTTTCTACACTATATAAAGGTGGAAATTTACATTGGAAACGTTTGGTTTAGCTGTTATAAAAGTTTGTTTTTTTAGTGCTGTAAATGCATTTTCAGCTCGCGCTGTACACATTTGCTATGAGAGGCATTATCTCATAAGGGAAATATTGGACAATCAAATTAATGACTGCCCAGGCTTCAGGATGTCTTTTTACACTATATAAAGGTGGAAATTTACATTGGAAACGTTTGGTTTAGGTGTTATAAAAGTTTGGTTTTTTAGTGCTGAAAATGCATTTTCAGCTCGCACTGTACACATTTGCTATGTGAGGCATTATCTCATAAGGGAAATACTGGACAATCAAATTAATGACTTCCCAGGCTTCAGGATGCCTTTTTACACTCTATAAATGTGGAAATTTACATTGGAAACGTTTGGTTTAGCTGTTAATGAAGTTTCGTTTTTTTATTGCTGAAAATTCATTGTCTGCTGGCGCTGTACACTTTTTCTAAGTTTTGCAATATCTCATGTAGGAAATACTGGACAATCAAATTAATGACTTTCCAGGCTTCAGGATGCCTTTCTACACTTTATAAAGGTGGAAATTTACATTGGAAACGTTTGGTTTAGCTGTTATAAAAGTTTGTTTTTTTAGTGCTGTAAATGCATTTTCAGCTCGCGCTGTACACATTTGCTATGAGAGGCATTATCTCATAAGGGAAATATTGGACAATCAAATTAATGACTGCCCAGGCTTCAGGATGCCTTTCTACACTATATAAAGGTGGAAATTTACATTGGAAACGTTTGGTTTAGCTGTTATAAAAGTTTGTTTTTTTAGTGCTGTAAATGCATTTTCAGCTCGCGCTGTACACATTTGCTATGTGAGGCATTATCTCATAAGGGAAATACTGGACAATCAAATTAATGACTGCCCAGGCTTCAGGATGTCTTTTTACACTATATAAAGGTGGAAATTTACATTGGAAACGTTTGGTTTAGCTGTTATAAAAGTTTGTTTTTTTAGTGCTGAAAATGCATTTTCAGCTCGCACTGTACACATTTGCTATGAGAGGCATTATCTCATAAGGGAAATATTGGACAATCAAATTAATGACTGCCCAGGCTTCAGGATGTCTTTTTACACTATATAAAGGTGGAAATTTACATTGGAAACGTTTGGTTTAGCTGTTATAAAAGTTTGGTTTTTTAGTGCTGAAAATGCATTTTCAGCTCGCACTGTACACATTTGCTATGTGAGGCATTATCTCATAAGGGAAATACTGGACAATCAAATTAATGACTTCCCAGGCTTCAGGATGCCTTTTTACACTCTATAAATGTGGAAATTTACATTGGAAACGTTTGGTTTAGCTGTAAATGAAGTTTCGTTTTTTTAGTGCTGAAAATTCATTGTCTGCTGGCGCTGTACACTTTTTCTAAGTGTTGCAATTTCTCATGAAGGAAATACTGGACAATCAAATTAATGACTTTCCAGGCTTCAGGATGCCTTTCTACACTATATAAAGGTGGAAATTTACATTGGAAACGTTTGGTTTAGCTGTTATAAAAGTTTGGTTTTTTAGTGCTGTATATGCATTTTCAGCTCGCGCTGTACACATTTGCTATGAGAGGCATTATCTCATAAGGGAAATATTGGACAATCAAATTAATGACTGCCCAGGCTTCAGGATGTCTTTTTACACTATATAAAGGTGGAAATTTACATTGGAAACGTTTAGTTTAGCTGTTAATGAAGTTTCGTTTTTTTAGTGCTGAAAATTCATTGTCTGCTGGCGCTGTACACTTTTTCTAAGTGTTGCAATATCTCATGAAGGAAATACTGGACAATCAAATTAATGACTTTCCAGGCTTCAGGATGCCTTTCTACACTATATAAAGGTGGAAATTTACATTGGAAACGTTTGGTTTAGCTGTTATAAAAGTTTGGTTTTTTAGTGCTGTAAATGCATTTTCAGCTCGCGCTGTACACATTTGCTATGAGAGGCATTATCTCATAAGGGAAATATTGGACAATCAAATTAATGACTGCCCAGGCTTCAGGATGTCTTTTTACACTATATAAAGGTGGAAATTTACATTGGAAACGTTTGGTTTAGCTGTTATAAAAGTTTGGTTTTTTAGTGCTGAAAATGCATTTTCAGCTCGCACTGTACACATTTGCTATGTGAGGCATTATCTCATAAGGGAAATATTGGACAATCAAATTAATGACTGCCCAGGCTTCAGGATGTCTTTTTACACTATATAAAGGTGGAAATTTACATTGGAAACGTTTGGTTTAGCTGTTATAAAAGTATGGTTTTTTAGTGCTGAAAATGCATTTACACCTTTATATAGTGTAAAAAAAACATCCTGAAGCCTGGGCAGTCATTAATTTGATTGTCCAATATTTCCCTTATGAGATAATGCCTCTCATAGCAAATGTGTACAGCGCGAGCTGAAAATGCATTTACAGCACTAAAAAAACAAACTTTTATAACAGCTAAACCAAACGTTTCCAATGTAAATTTCCACCTTTATATAGTGTAAAAAGATATCCTGAAGCCTGGGCAGTCATTAATTTGATTGTCCAGCATTTCCATTATGAGATAATGTCTCACATAGCAAATGTGTACAGCGCGAGCTGAAAATGCATTTACAGCACTAAAAAAACAAACTTTTATAACAGCTAAACCAAACGTTTCCAATGTAAATTTCCACCTTTATATAGTGTAAAAAAGACATCCTGAAGCCTGGGCAGTCATTAATTTGATTGTCCAATATTTCCCTTATGAGATAATGCCTCACATAGCATTTACAGCACTAAAAAACCAAACTTTTATAACAGCTAAACCAAACGTTTCCAATGTAAATTTCCACCTTTATATAGTGTAGAAAGGCATCCTGAAGCCTGGAAAGTCATTAATTTGATTGTCCAGTATTTCCTTCATGAGATATTGCAACACTTAGAAAAAGTGTACAGCGCCAGCAGACAATGAATTTTCAGCACTAAAAAAACGAAACTTCATTAACAGCTAAACCAAACGTTTCCAATGTAAATTTCCACATTTATATAGTGTAAAAAGGCATCCTGAACCCTGGGAAGTCATTAATTTGATTGTCCAGTATTTCCCTTATGAGATAATGCCTCACATAGCAAATGAGTACAGCGCGAGCTGAAAATGCATTTACAGCACTAAAAAACCAAACTTTTATAACAGCTAAACCAAACGTTTCCAATGTACATTTCCACCTTTATATAGTGTAAAAAGGCATCCTGAAGCCTGGGAAGTCATTAATTTGATTGTCCAGTATTTCCCTTATGAGATAATGCCTCACATAGCAAATGTGTACAGTGCGAGCTGAAAATGCATTTACAGCACGAAAAAAACAAACTTTTATAACAGCTAAACCAAACGTTTCCAATGTAAATTTCCACATTTATATAGTGTAAAAAGGCATCCTGAAGCCTGGGAAGTCATTAATTTGATTGTCCAGTATTTCCCTTATGAGATAATGCCTCACATAGCAAATGTGTACAGCGCGAGCTGAAAATGCATTTACAGCACTAAAAAACCAAACTTTTATAACAGCTAAACCAAACGTGTCCAATGTAAATTTCCACCTTTATATAGTGTAGAAAGGCATCCTGAAGCCTGGAAAGTCATGAATTTGATTGTCCAGTATTTCCTTCATGAGATATTGCAACACTTAGAAAAAGTGTACAGCGCCAGCAGACAATGAATTTGCAGCACTAAAAAAACGAAACTTCATTTCCAGCTAAACCAAACGTTTCCAATGTAAATTTCCACATTTATATAGTGTAAAAAGGCATCCTGAAGCCTGGGAAGTCATTAATTTGATTGTCCAGTATTTCCCTTATGAGATAATGCCTCACATAGCAAATGTGTACAGCGCGAGCTGAAAATGCATTTACAGCACTAAAAAAACAAACTTTTATAACAGCTAAACTAAACGTTTCCAATGTAAATTTTCACCTTTATATAGTGTAAAAAGACATCCTGAAGCCTGGGCAGTCATTAATTTGATTGTCCAATATTTCCCTTATGAGATAATGCCTCTCATAGCAAATGTGTACAGCGCGAGCTGAAAATGCATTTACAGCACTAAAAAACCAAACTTTTATAACAGCTAAACCAAACGTTTCCAATGTAAATTTCCACCTTTATATAGTATAGAAAGGCATCCTGAAGCCTGGAAAGTCATTAATTTGATTGTCCAGTATTTCCTTCATGAGATATTGCAACACTTAGAAAAAGTGTACAGCGCCAGCAGACAATGAATTTGCAGCACTAAAAAAACGAAACTTCATTAACAGCTAAACCAAACGTTTCCAATGTAAATTTCCACCTTTATATAGTGTAGAAAGGCATCCTGAAGCCTGGGCAGTCATTAATTTGATTGTCCAATATTTCCCTTATGAGATAATGCCTCCCATAGCAAATGTGTACAGCGTGAGCTGAAAATGCATTTACAGCACAAAAAAAACAAACTTTTATAACAGCTAAACCAAACGTTTCCAATGTAAATTTCCACCTTTATATAGTGTAAAAAGACATCCTGAAGCCTGGGAAGTCATTAATTTGATTGTCCAGTATTTCCCTTATGAGATAATGCCTCACCATAGCAAATGTGTACAGCGCGAGCTGAAAATGCATTTACAGCACTAAAAAACCAAACTTTTATAACAGCTAAACCAAACGTTTCCAATGTAAATTTCCACCTTTATATAGTGTAAAAAGGCATCCTGAAGCCTGGGAAGTCATTAATTTGATTGTCCAGTATTTCCCTTTTGAGATAATGCCTCACATAGCAAATGTGTACAGCGCGAGCTGAAAATGCATTTACAGCACTAAAAAACCAAACTTTTATAACAGCTAAACCAAACGTTTCCAATGTAAATTTCCACCTTTATATAGTGTAAAAAGGCATCCTGAAGCCTGGGAAGTCATTAATTTGATTGTCCAGTATTTCCCTTATGAGATAATGCCTCACATAGCAAATGTGTACAGCGCGAGCTGAGAATGCATTTACAGCACTAAAAAAACAAACTTTTATAACAGCTAAACCAAACGTTTCCAATGTAAATTTCCACCTTTATATAGTGTAGAAAGGCATCCTGAAGCCTGGAAAGTCATTAATTTGATTGTCCAGTATTTCCTTCATGAGATATTGCAACACTTAGAAAAAGTGTACAGCGCCAGCAGACAATGAATTTGCAGCACTAAAAAAACGAAACTTCATTAACAGCTAAACCAAACGTTTCCAATGTAAATTTCCACATTTATATAGTGTAAAAAGGCATCCTGAAGCCTGGGAAGTCATTAATTTGATTGTCCAGTATTTCCTTCATGAGATATTGCAACACTTAGAAAAAGTGTACAGCGCCAGCAGACAATGAATTTGCAGCACTAAAAAAACGAAACTTCATTAACAGCTAAACCAAACGTTTCCAATGTAAATTTCCACATTTATATAGTGTAAAAATGCATCCTGAAGCCTGGGAAGCCATTAATTTCTTTGTCCAGTATTTCCTTCATGAGATACAGCAACACTTAGAAAAAGTCTGTGTGACAGCCTGGAGAGACTGCTGACAGGAGGGAATAGACCCCACTGGGGCTGACATGGGCTAGCTACCCATGCTGGCAGTCTCTGACAATGTGTTCAGTTTGTTGGAGACACCCGCCAAGTGCTACAGAAAGTCTACAAAGAATGACACCCCTACAGCCTGCGAGAGCGGGGGCGCAAGATGGCTCAATGACTGACCACACGGTTACAGACCTAGGAACAAACATGACTACGAGCAAGAACACGGTGCATGAGACAATGGCAGCAGGACACTCACTTCAGGTCTGCACCTGTGGCTGGGCAAAAGTAACATCAGTTACAGGGTTGAAGATCCACCAAGGAAAGAAGCGGTGTTTGGGAAAGCCGAGTCAAGGGCCTCGCATTGACCAATACTTCTTACGAAGTAATGCGTCAAATCAGTCGAGTGAAGCACAGCGACGGGAAAAAACCCAAAGTTCGCAGAGCATCAGCCCCCCTGTCACTGAGGAGGGTATTATAAACACAGAATTGCAGGAGGTAGAACCCACCCAGCCACAGAGACCTCCCAAAGAGAACAAGATCAAAGGGCACAGACAGAGTGTGAGGTGGCCCAAAACTATTGAGAAGAGAGAGTGGGAAACCGTCAATAACGACCTGGTGAAAATGTTGGAGCAACAAGTGGGCACTGCAGAGAGAAAGCTGGAACACATCGGTGACATCATCTACCACTATGGAGAGGAGCGCTTTGGAGTGAACAGCTGGAAAACCACCAACAAAATACCACCACCAACCAAACCTAGGAGGCAACAAGAGATAGAGAGACTGATCAGGGAAAGAAGGGACCTGCGGAAACAGTGGAGAAAAGCCTCTGATCCAGAGAGAGAAGGTCTCATGCTGCTCCATGGGGACATCAAGCTCCGGTTGAAAACCTTACGAAGAGCAGAGAACTTGAGGAAACTTCGCAGGAAGAAGGAACACACAAGAACCCTGTTCTATAAAAATCCCTTCAAGTTTGTCAAAGATCTCTTCGCTAAGGACAAAAGCGGGTTCCTGCAAACTTCAAAGAAGGAACTTGAAGAGCACCTGGAAAAGGTCTACCAAGACACGAAAAGGCATGAACAGCTAGCCATCCCACATGATATCCCCCCCATTCGACCACCAGAGGTCAACATCGAGACCGGCCCTCCAAAATGGAAAGAAGTGGAGAACATGGTGGGCGTGCAAGATCAGGATCTGCACCAGGACCAAATGGAGTGTCATATAAGCTCTACAAGAACTCACCAGATGTCCTACGCTATCTTTGGAGGCTAATGAGAATCGTCTGGCAGAAGGGGATAATACCAAAGGCATGGCGAAGGGCTGGAGGTGTACTAATTCCAAAAGAGAAGGACGCAGATATCAGTCAATTTCGGCCAATCAGCCTTCTCAACGTTGAAGGGAAAATCTTTTTCAGCGTCTTGACACACACCACCTACCTGGAGAAAAAACGAGTACATTGACACATCCGTACAAAAGGCTGGAATTTCTGGATTCTCTGGCTGCTTGGAGCACACCAGTATGATCTGGCATCAGATTCAAGCAGCGAAGAAGAACAAAGGGGATCTTCATGTCATCTTTCTCGACCTAGCCAATGCCTTTGGTTCAGTTCCGCATAGCCTTCTCTGGGAGTCCTTCAACTTCTTCCGCGTTCCAACATCCATCACTACCTTGGTAAAATTCTACTTTGAAGACCTGCAGCTGTGCTTCACAACACCCGACTTCAAAACATCATGGCAGCAAGTAGAAGTAGGCATCATGGCAGGTTGCACGATCTCACCCCTGGCCTTTACAATGGCCATGGAGGTCATCATCAGGGCCTCAAAATGGGTGGCGGGGTGAGCGAACCAGGAACGGGATCCGCCTTCCACCGTCCGAGTATATATGGACGACATGACCACTCTGACCACCACTGCAGCTTGCACCAGGCGGCTACTTGGTAAGCTGCAGGAAAACATCAGCTGGGCCCGGATGAAAATCAAGCCGAACAAGTCACGTAGCATCTCGATAATCAAGGGAGAGCTAAAAGACGTGAAGTTCTGCATTGGTGACGAACCAATACCAACGGTGGCAGAACAACCTGTCAAAAGCCTGGGCAGATGGTATGACTCAAGTCTTAAGGATAAAAACCAGGTGCAGCAGCTAAGACAGGATATCATCAACGACCTGAACAACATCAACAAGACTCCACTACCAGGGAAGCTCAAGCTCTGGTGTCTGCAATTTGGGCTTCTCCCTCTCGTGATGTGGCCACTCACTGTCTACGAGGTCCCACTAACAACTGTGGAGAAGATGGAGCGAGCCATCACAGTATATGTGAAACAGTGGCTTGGTGTCCCACGCTGTCTGAATAACATCAGCCTCTATGGCAAAGGAGTCCTCGAACTGCCCATCACAAGTCTCACTGAAGAATACAAGTGCTCTAAAGTGAGACTACAGATGACGCTGACGGACTCCAGAGACCGGACCATCAGTGAAACGGCACCACCCCTGCCAACTGCACGGAAATGGACACCATCCAGTGCAGTGCAGCATGCCACAGCAGCCCTGAGGCACAGCGATATTGTGGGACACGTCCAGAGGGGAAGAGGAGGCTTTGGCCTTACAGCAAGCAAACCAACTTGGTGTAAGGCCTCAACCGCAGAGAGGAAAAAAATGGTCGTGGAGGAGGTGCGCCGCCAGGAAGAGGCTGAAAGGTCTGCAAAGGCTGTCTCGCTTGCCAAGCAGGGACAGTGGATGAGGTGGGAAGGCCTGGAGAAAAGAAAGCTTGGCTGGAGGGATCTCTGGGAGATGGAAGCTAGCAACATCAGCTTCATCATCAGAGCTACCAATGACGTGCTGCCATCCCCAAAAAACCTCCACCAGTGGTATGGCGAAGATCCAACCTGTGCCCTCTGCCCAACACCAGCAACTCTCAAACACATCCTGACTGGTTGTAAGACCAGCCTCACACAAGGCCGCTATACCTGGAGGCACAACCAGGTCCTCAAGAGCTTGGCAGCAGTGCTTGAAAGCAGGAGAACTACCATCAACTCCTTGCCCTTAAGAGCCACCACTACCATTACAGCACCAAAATTTGTCCGAGAGGGACAGGAAAAGCCCAACCATCCTTTTCTCAAGCCAGAAGTTGGTCAGCTAACCAAGGCTCGGGATTGGAAGATGCTGGTCGATATAGGTCAGCAACTAATCTTCCCAGCAGAGATTGCAACCACCACCCTAAGGCCAGACTTAGTGCTGTGGTCCCATTCATTGAAGACTGTCTACATTGCAGAGCTCACAGTCCCGTGGGAAAATGCAGTTGAAGAGGCCTATGAGCGTAAGAAGTTGCGCTACACTGAACTGGCGGCGGACGCACAACAACGAGGGTGGAAAGCCAAGGTCTATCCCGTCGAAGTTGGATGCAGAGGGTTTCTGGCCTCATCAACCATCAAGCTGCTGAAAGACCTGGGAATCCATGGACAGGCTCTGCGGCACACAGTCAGATCGCTCTCTAAAGCGGCTGAAAGAAGCAGCCAGTGGATCTGGATGAAGAGGAAGGACCCCTACTGGGCTCATAGATCAGCAACATGACCCCCGTCCCCCCTCCCCATCCCACCACTAATCTGCGTCATCCCACTTGAGTACCCAGGGCAGAACCATCCACCACAGTTAATTGGGCATGGGACATAAGCGGGGGCGTGATCAACCGGCCGCTGGCCACCATCGATGAGGGTGTCTAGTGATAAAGGCCGAAACACCCAGTGATTTGATGGAACACTACTGACGATGTGTCCCAAATTGACATCTTTCCCATTCCAACCATGAGACACAACCCCCATGCCACTCTCCATAGCAAGCCTAACCTCATGAGAATACCATCTATCGGCACAATGGACAGTTTACCATCACGTCCATGTTTTTATGATTCTGCTATGTGAGGCATTATCTCATAAGGGAAATACTGGACAATCAAATTAATGACTGTCCAGGCTTCAGGATGTCTTTTTCCACGATATAAAGGTGGAATCTTTCATTGGAAACGTTTGGTTTAGCTGTTATAGAAGTTTGGGTTTTTATTGTGCTGCAAATGCATTTTCAGCTTGCGCTGTGCACATTTGCAAAGTGAGGCAATATCTCATAAGGGAAATACTGGACAATCAAATTAATGACTGTCCAGTCTTCAGTATGTCAGTTTACACTATATAAAGGAAGAAATTTACATTGGAAACGTTGAATTAAGCTGTTATAGAAATGTGGTAGTTTAGTACTGCAAATGCATTTTCAGCTCGCGCTGTACACATTTTCTAAGTGAAGCATTATCTCATGAGGGAAAGACTGGACAATCAAATTAATGACTGTCCAGTCTTCAGTATGTCAGTTTACACTATTGTTAGGTTGAAGATATATTTTATCCCATATTTTACTCTATTAGTATTGCAAAAGAATTGTTCCACAGCGTGACCTATGTTTGACCATATGGATGAGAAGACTTCAAGAGAAGCGGATGCCTGAAGACAGGATCAACGTCTACAACATCAAAGGAGGTGTGCCGAGACACACCTCTGAACCAAAAGGACTGAGACTTTAGTGCCAGAGCACTAAAAGGCATATCTGCCTTTTCAATCAGTAAATGACTGCCATTGATGTCTGTCTTTCCTCTTGTGTCTGAAATGTTTACATGTTCCTGCTGGTGCTCCCCCCTTCGTTCCTTAGTGCAAATACATTGTATTGTTTAGGGACTTCCCAAATAAAATAGAGGGCTCGGCGGAGTGTGCTCCAGAACGAAGTTGGAGATGTAACTGAGCACACCTCCGTTCGTTCTCCTCGCGAGTAAAAGATCAACTCTTGTCTTCCTTTCATTCATTTTGCCTTTGTTCAGTGAATGCTTAGGTGATTGAACCTGACATTATTTTGGTCCTTCGAGCGGGAAGCCAAGATACCTGAGGATTCCAGCGGGTGTGGTGAACTCCAGAAAGACCATGGCCATGGCAGGCTCACTAGAGAGAGCCTAAAAATCCTTTTCCAGGACTGGACCTCACCCCACCAGCTGGGATCTGACGGTTGACGGCGATCCAATGGAGGGAAGACAACAGTGGTGAGATTTTTTTTTTTAGGGGGGAAGTGACTGACTGGAGGTCATTGCGCGTTAAGAATAAATAAATAAGTGTTCAGAATAAATAAATGAGCATTAAGAATAAATAAATAAAAATAAAACATAAAAAAGAAAAAAAAGCAAAGAAAGACATGAAGTAGAGATGAAATAAGAAAAGAGAAAGAAAGAAAGATAGAGAAAAGAGAAAGAAATTGTGTATAGATAAGAAATCCTGTGCATACTAGTCGATGGCAGGTCCATGAAGGACAGTGGAGTGAGAAATAAAAAAACCCTGTGAATACTAGTCAATGGCAGGTATATGACGGCGGAGTCCGAGAAATTCCGTGGAGAAAGTAGGACGGCGGAGTCTGTGTGTACACTTAAATTCCGTGTGTGAATGTTTGCGCAAACCGTATGTAAAGTGAGTGAACGGTGTGATTGGGGATTACAAATACCACTTGGTATTTTATCCGATGTAATACAGTAGGGTTGTACACAGCAGACTGGTGTGGATGCAAAGGCAATAATTCTCCACCTGAAAAGGTTGAATTGAGAATTACCACAACAGGAAATTTGAGTTGCTGTCCTACTGATGAGAAACCAGTTTTTAGAACACCTTAGGTGTTGACAAACTGGTCCAAATTTTCTAAAATGGGGATATTAGGTAGTAAAATAAAACCCAGGGATACGCTGCAGTGTAGAGATTGGAAGTTCATCGAAAAACAGGATCCTGATAAAACTCAGTATTTAGATACATGGATAACTGAACATGGCTTTAATGGTCAGTTAAATACACAAAAAATAGCCGCATTGCAGGGATCAATCATAGGAAAGACGAAAAAGACCCCAAAAAGATGAAGAAAAATGGCTTTGAGGAAACAGAATATTGGATGAGGGTAGCCTTAAAAAGAGAAGAGGGATACAGGAAACAAAAAGAGAATGAAAACAAAATAAGCAAAGGAAAGGAATGCGAAAAGTCAGATAGAGCAAATTACACTGAAATAGGAAGAGTAAAACAAAAGGATGATGAGACTTTTGAGCAACACAAAGTGAGAATGACAGCTGTGTTTAAAAATCACAGCGGGCTACAGGAAAATGGTAATGTAAATGGGCCATTTCAACAGCAGTTGAAGAATGCTTTACATGCAGGCTCAAGAGAGGTAATTCATAAGTGGGTAAATAAACATTTCATTTGCCTGCCAACAGGTACCCTGGAGGAGTATGTAAATCACGCCCTCCATGCTGAGAAGATAGAAAATAAAAAGAAGCAGAGGTCTATAGACAGGACAGGTCAGGTAGGACAGGTAGGACAGGAGGTCTTTTATCGAGGTGGAAAGGGCCTAGGTAGCTTTAGAGGACAAAGGGGCAGACGACAGAGAGGAGGAAGAATAGGAAGAGGAGCAAACAGGCAAAATACATCAGGCTGCTGGCGTTGTGGTAAAGAAGGCCATATAGCAAGAGATTGCCCTGAGAAAAAGCAACCTTCAGCATGACTAGGATAGGAAGCATCTAAACAGGATTTAGAGGCTGATCAAGGAACAGATGAGTTTCTAGATGAAGAGGTCCTCCTAAATTTACAAGAGATATTGGCCTTTGATGAAATAACTGAGCTGAAATAACCTTATTGGTAAATGGGTCACCAATTACCTTTTTATGTGACACTGGTGCATGTAGGATTGCTTGTAATAAATTAATTCCAAATGATAGAGCAAGAGAAATGTGTCATAGTCAGATTTGCAAGTGGAAAACTGTCTAGAGTAACAGAATTAGAACCTGTGTGGTTGAGGGACCCAGAAGGACACTGAGTTGGTTGCATGAATTGAAATTAGGTTTACTTTTACAGAACAATGAGAGCCCAAGTTGTGGGGATGTGATTAATTTACAGAAAAAGATTATTGATGGCACAATTTATACTTACATGATCCGACAGACAAGGTATATCATTCTGATGATGGGTTTTACTTAATTGTATACTTGTGTCTTTTTCAGAAAGAGAGGAGTAGGTGTTGTGAAATCTTAATTGAATGAAGAAGTGAGCATGAGAAACCCTTGTAGGAGCATAGGTGTTTCCTGATTTTGTAGTTTTTGATTTGATACCTTGATAGTTTTGAGTGGCTTTGGTAAGGCTACAGTGAATTTGGAAAATTAAAAAAAAAAAAGGAGTGAGGAAAGTTTGACAGAGGGCAATGGGTATTGGTGTAATCGTAACTCATGAGTGTGCTGTAACAAAGAGTTAACAGCTCTTTGAAGTTAGATGCTCGTTCCCAAGTAGGGGGAGGAAGTCAGAGAGAGAGTTTGGTGATTGAAGAAGGTGTGACTTGAACAAATGAATAAGGATAAGAATTAGGTTCTGCTGTAAGGATGATTTGAAGAAATAAATATGTTATGTTTCATACTTCAGTTGATGATCTTTCTATTAAGGTAACTGTAGTTAGTAACTGGAATGAAATGCACAGATGGAAATGACACGGAAAAAAAAGATGGTAATTTGATAAGAAGGGCTAGTATTTACATTAGAAATAGAAATAGAAATCCCTTTATTGTCATTGTACTCAAGTGTGCAACGAGATTAGAGGGCTCCCCTCTCCAGTGCAATACAACAATAATACAGACAAATATATAAATTAGATAAATAAATAAGACTGAATAGGGCATATAGAAACACATCACAATGCTGTTTTGCAAGGTTAGGGTGGTCTCGTGTGTGTGTGAGAGTTCAGTATGGAGATGGCTCTCGGAAAGAAACTGTTTCTCAGTCTATTGGTCCTTGATTTGATGCATCTGTAGCGCCTGCCAGAGGGCAACAGGTCGAACAGGTGTGAGTTTGGGTGGGTATTGTCTTTGACGATGTTGAGAGCCCTTCTGAGGCACCGGGCGGTGTAGATGTCCGACAGCGAGGGGAGAGGGCAGCCAATAATCCTTTGCGCTGTTTTGACTGTCCTCTGGAGCCTCACTCTGTCCGCCTCAGTGCAGCCGCTGTACCAGGTGGAGACAGAGTACGTCAGCAGGCTCTCGATGGACGAGTGGTAGAAGGCCAGCAGCAGCTTCCTGTCCAGGTTGAATTTCCTGAGGACTCTCAGGAAGTGCAGACGTTGGCGGACCTTCTTTACCACTGCTGTGGTGTTGTGACTCCAAGAAAGGTCATCGGAGATCTGTACTCCCAGGAACTTGAACGTGTGGACCCTCTCCACACACACGCCTTCGATGCAGAGGGGGGGCGGCAGCGTCTTGTTCCTCCTGAAGTCGACGACAATCTCCTTTGTTTTAGCAGAGTTAAGGTGCAGTCTGTTGTCCTTGCACCAAGTTGTCAGTCTCTTTACCTCCTCTCTGTAGGCTGTCTCGTAACCTTCCGAGATCAGACCGACCACTGTCGTGTCGTCAGCAAACTTGACGATGGTGTTGTTGCCGTGGGCCGGGCTGCAGTCGTAGGTGTAGAGGGCGTACAGGAGAGGGCTCAGCACGCATCCTTGGGGGGAACCGGTGCTCAGCATGAGGGTGGAGGACGTGTAGGGGCCGAGCAACACAGTCTGGGGTCTGTTGGTCAGAAAGTCCTTAATCCAGATGCGTGTGAGGGCAGGGAGGCCGAGAGTGTCCAGTTTGGCGACGAGGATGTCTGGGATGATCGTGTTGAATGCCGAGCTGTAGTCCACAAAGAGCATCCTTGCATAGCTCCGCTGTTGTTCCAGGTGGCCCAGTACAACATGCAGAGCAGTGTCGATGGCGTCCTCAGTGGATCTGTTAGCCCGGTATGCAAACTGGTAGGGGTCCAGAGTGGGAGGAAGGCAGTCCCTGATGTGCTGGAGAACCAGCCTCTCGAAGCACTTCATAATGACTGGTGTGAGAGCAACAGGACGGTAGTCATTCAGGTGGACGGCTGGTGACTTTTTGGGGACAGGAATAATGGTGGAGGTTTTCAAGCAGGAGGGGATGACTGCCTGAGCCAGGGAGCGGTTGAAGATCCTGCAGAAAACATGTGACAGTTGGTGGGCACATGCTCTGAGGACCTTGCCTGGTATTCCGTCGGGTCCAGTAGCTTTTCCTGGGGTTGACCGTGTTCCTCTACGATGAGTGGGGGGGAGTTGGAGCTTGAACTGCGGGGGTGTGATGGTTGGGGCGAGTCAAAGCGAGCGAAGAAGCAGTTAAGCTCCTCTGCCAGCGATGCACTCGGGTCTACAGAGGTCGTGCTGCTGCCACGGAAGTTGGTGATGCTCCGTAGACCCTGCCACACCTCCCGTGGTCTGTTACTGGCAAGGTGGGCCTCCAGCCTCCCCTTGTAGGTTGCCTTTGCTAGCTTGATGCCTTTGCTCAGGTCAGCACGAGCCACCCTGTACTGGGCTTTGTCGCCTGACCTGAAGGCAGCGTCACGGGCCTTGAGGAGAGCGCGAACCCTGCTGGACATCCAGGGCTTCGCATTTGGGAAGGTCCGTATAGTCTTTTGTTGGGACACAGTTTCCATGCAGAACTTGATGTAGTCCAGTACACAATGCGTGTAGACATCAAGGTCCTGATGATCAAAGAGGTCCCAGTTTGTGTCATGAAAGCAGTCCTGTAATTCACTCATGGCGTCGTCACGCCAGGTTTTCACAGTCTTTGTGGTAGGCCTGAATCTGCGCCTGAGAGGGGTGTACGCAGGTGCGAGCTGCAAGGACAGGTGGTCTGACTGGCCGAGGGGGGCGAGTGGGAGGGCTCTGTATGCGTGCTTGATGTTCGAGTACACATGGTCGAGAGTGTTGTCTCCCCTCGTCGGGCAGTTGACATGCTGGTGAAACTCTGGGAGTACAGTCTTTAAATTGGCCTTATTAAAGTCTCCCGCTACAATGTGACCGCCATCAGGGTGCGCCCGCTGATGTTTATTGATGACGCACGCGAGTAGCGAGAGCGCCGTGCTAGTGCTAGCGTCGGGAGGGATGTAAACAGCTGTGAGAATCACTACCGTTAGCTCCCTCGGGAGAAAATAAGGCCGGCATTTAACGGACATGAACTCGATGTCGGGGGAAGAGTGCTTCTCGACGATCGTGCTATCGCCGCACCAGTTCTCATGCACGTAAACACAGAGCCCCCCGCCCCTCCTCTTACCGGTGTCCCTCGTCCGATCCGCGCGATGTAGCGAGCGCCCGGCCAGCTGGATGCTAGCGTCGGGGACGTCTGCGTGCAGCCAGGTTTCCGTGACGACGATCACACTGCTATCGCGCACATAGCGGTTTCCCAGGATTTGTAATCCCAGGTCGTCGATTTTGTGGACCACGGATCTGGCGTTGGTGAGGTGCAGACTCGGTAGTGGTTGCCTATGGGGCTGCCGTCGCAGCCGTTGCAAGACACCGGACCTGCAGCCTCGCTTCTGCTTCCTCTCTCTGCGTCGCCTGCGCCGCCTCCCGGTCCCGATGACCAGCCACGGTGAGCCGGGCAGCCTCGCCAGTTCGTTCGGAATTTTGCGATCATAGCAAAATTCCTCTGTGATGGTTATTTCGCATCGATATCCAATGTTCACGATGTCCTGGCGGGTATATCGATGTTGTGCCTCAGTTGATGCCAATAAGAGCAAGCAAACACTAATAAAAAGTAATAAGGAGCACTGTGAGGGGGAGCTGTTAGCCGCTGCGTCCATGCGCGCCGCCATCTTAACATCCAAGGAATTAAAGCAGAGAAGAAATTAGAGACTACAAATAACATTGATGTGTACTTGTTCACTTTGAGGTAGAACTGGTTGAAGTAAAATGAGTCATAAAGTTAGAAAAATAGGAAATAAAAATAAAATTAACATGCTTAAGATTAACAAATTATTGTAAAGTCTGAGTTCCAAATTATGCAGAAATTACTGTGCCACTGAGTAAAATGATGAATGAGGAAAACCTCTAAATGACATTGTCCTTACACTGGACTGATAAAGCATATTCAGCTTTTGTGAAAGGAAACAAGTGTTCGTATTAAGTATGGCACTGACCCTTTGTCCAGATGCAAAAGGCCTTAGTTTTAGTGTAGAAACATGGAGATAAGATGAAACCAATCGCATACTTCTATTCCAAACTAGACAACGTAGAATGTGCATTGAAGCACTGCATGAGAACAGTTAATGCAGTATCTATTGCTGTAGATATAAGATTAAGATAAAGATGGTCTTTTATTAGTCCCACAATCTGGAAATTGCAGAAACAAGTGCAACCATAGTTTTGTTCCATCCTCTGGTTTTGAGAGTACCACGTGCGGTTTCTGCATTGCTTTTGCTGATGAACATGACGTTTTTGTCACCGGCGGGACATTTATAGTGTATGAATACATTGTTATCAAAACCACATCTGATTATAGAGAGATGTACAACATTAAACCCGGCTGTCATTATTATGTCAGGAGGATGGTACAAAACTAGATTGTTATGAGTTAGTAGAAAAAAGTAACCAAAAGTAAAGGCATCAAAAAGATTCGCCTTCAGAAAACGGAGAAGTGCTATTTGTAGATGGAAATAAATAAATAAATAAATAAATAAAATACTGTAGTTGTATCAAATGACACTGGGAAAAAGAACTTAGCAGTTACTCCTCAAATTACTCAGCTCATGCAACAGAATTAGTATCTTAAACAAAAGCGTGTAAACTAAAGAGAGTAAATTGTGTTACTATTTACACATATAGTCGTCTTAAAATGTGTAGCGCATACATTGCATAAGTGTTTTCCTTGAATACACATTGCAGACAATACAGCTAAAGAAGCTGTTGCGGACATACACGTTTTAGTGATAGAAGTCCCAAAGTTAAACAAAGGCTTTGGAGGAAAATGGTGTAACATCGCTACGTGATCTCTGTATGACCAAACAATAATCTTTACAAATGGGCTGCTATATTGAGTCATGGGATAACACATGTCTCAACAGGGGAAATGGTGCATCAGATATTACGTTATTATACGGCTTACGGCTTTAATGCTTATTCGAAACATTTTTGTAGGGCATGTTTAACGTGTGCGAAACACAATTCACAAGGTAATTTGAGTCCACGCAGAGGACGCTTTCCTACACCACAATATCCATTTCAAATTATTCATATGGACTTATTTGATAAAAACCAAAGTGAAGAAAAAAAATAAAATAAATGTTTGGTCATCATAGATGTGAATTCGAAATGGTTAGAACTCTTTCTAACCAACAAATCCAGATGCATTGACAGTGGCAAAAGTACTTTGTAAGGATATCATTCCGAGATATGGTATTCCTGAAAATAATAAACAGTGATAATAGTACCCATTTTGTTAACTAACTTGTGAAAGAGATAGGAATGTTTCACGTTGATTTGAAAGATAATTGTGCTTACCACCCTCAAAGCTCTGGATTGGTGAAAAGAATGAACAAAAAAAAAAAAAGTGAAAAGGCTATGCATTGAGGAAACGGGGAGGCAGTGGACACAGTGTATGGAAATTAGTAAAACTGTTTGTAAAAACGACAAGCACTGTGACTTTCCATTGAATGTTATGCGAGTCGCCTCTCTGTCCACTTTTAAACCTCGCTTGAAGATGAATATTCGGGCCTTTGACTCAGCATGAGACTGTTGCTGTTCTGTTGTTTTTCTGGTATCTACTGTAAATGTGTTTATGTGAGTTAATTTGAGTTATATACAGAGAGTTGCACTGTATTGTATTTCATTGTATTTAGGACCGAGACGTTGTAAAACATTGTTTGGAAGGCCTTATAGAATACCTCAAATTTAAGAACAAATGGGAAATAGATGCTGAAGCAACTTTAGCTGACTACATGTGAAAAGTGTTAGAAAAACAAAGACAGGCACAAATTTAGAGTGGTGAGGATCTTTCTGTCTCCTAGCAGGGCACTAAACTAGTGGAGCCAGGAGACTGGATGCTTGAAAGAAGTTTGAAGATAAGACATATGTAATTACCCAAGGGGGAATGCCATGTTTAGTTTTATTGACAGCTCTCACAGCTGTAAATATAGTAGAAGAGTCAACATTGGTTCATTTGACACATGTAAAAAGGTCATTTTGGTTGAAATCTCCTACAAAGGAGATGAGCGGAAGTCTGATGATAGGGTGGTCTTATTTCATAAGACACCAGACTAAGTAGAGGGGATATTTCAGACAAAATGACCCTGAAGTGGTTAAAAGCAGCTGTTCTATGTTGGATGTATACAATTTTATTCTGATATTTTTGTTGTTGTGTTATATGTGGGAACAACCCAGAGTTACATAAACAAACTATGATGTGACTATAGTACAATACCAACAGTAAGAATCCCAATTACTAATCAAAATGGATTTGCAAACACCAAGCAGATAATTGAAAAAAAAAAAGTGATGGGACATATTTGTGGAGCTTGGACGACATGTTGATAGATTTGAGTTGGAACCATGAGTAATACTCAAGTGGGCAACTATTGGTCCACAGAACAAAGTTACAGGAGAAAGTCTGTACTTTCGTGAAAAGATAGCAATTGGACAACGAGATATCCAAAATAAGCAAATGAAATTGTATTATTGATATTATATTAATGCTTATCTTGATAATACATGTATGGATTGGGTCAGCGTGTATCCTGTGACTAGAGTTGATGTAGATGAACATGTTTTCTATGATAGTTGCTCTTGAAAATTTAAATAGCATTAATGTTGCTGACAGAGCTAAGCGGTTAGGAATCTTTTCACCACCACTGTGTCTGGTTTTGATAGTGGTTGAAATAAACTTCAATCCACTATCAAGAGGGGAAATCTGGTGGTGGTGTGGATATGATAGATCATTTGATAAATCACCCAAAAATGTAAAAGGTTTTGAGACTTAGTGCATATCTGTATGTGTTTTTCATAACTAGGCCCTGCTTATAGATTATTGGTAGTTTCTGGAGAGTGCCATTTCACAAAATGTAATTGATTGATCGTAAATGGTATGTTTTATATTGTTTGTTAATAAACTGTGTGAACTGTCCAATGTCATGACAGGACATCGGTGACGTTAAAAAAGAGAAAGCAGAGTATCACGGCAAAAAAAAAAAAAAAAATGATTCAACATACATGGAAGCCATCGGTGTTCTCCTTAGTGTAAGTAAGTAAGTAAGTGTAAATTAACAGATCAAGTAACAGGATTTGAGTCCTCGAACGAAGAACAAAGAACGCAGACAGGTCAACTGCATCATCACAACGTGCAAAAATTAGGTAATTGGACGCAAAGTGGGTTTGAAACTGTGCATGAACGGCTATCAACCAATCTCTAATGGCATTCCGAAACAGGATGACTGTTGATGTATTGTTGGATGAGAGAGGTGGTGTTTGTGCTATGTTCGGTGAACAATGTTGCACATTTATTCCCAACAACACAGCGGTGGGTGGTCGTCTAACCAGGGCCATAGAGGTCTCAGGACTCTTCATGGTAAAATGAAAGGACAACTGGTCTGTGTATATATATATATATATACACATATATATACACATATATATATATATATATATATATATATATATATATATATATATATATATTTGTTACTTTGGAATAAAGACATTAAATTGATGTAATTTTGTTTTAGAAAAATGCTGTAGTTTTTTTCTCTGAATACAACCTACAAACGGTTAAAAAGGACTTTCTGAAATGTTTTTTTTTTGGGCTATCAAATATTTAGTTTGACACTCAAACCGCACACTATTCGTGTCAATTTGTTTGGTTCTATCTCCATGAGTATTTTTTTGTGGTGCATCAAAAGCGTGTTTTAACTTACTTAGGTAAGACAGGTTTAGTGGAGAGATGAGGCCAAACAGCATCACACATCTATGTGCAAGAGATGGCAACTGACAAAGAACCTTCACACCTACAATAACTGCCCCGATGTAATGTGGTGGCTGAAGATCCTCTTCCTCCCGGACAACAAACACCACCATGGTGTACTTGGCAGGCTCTTGATCCAATTCATCCTACAGACCACCATGATAAAAGACAAATTCATTAGAGTTATTTAGATTAAATTTTTTTCCACCATGAAAAAAAAACAAACAACATATATATGTGTGGGTGTGTGTGTGTGTGTGTGTGTGTGTGTTTATATATATATATATATATATATATTTTTTTTTTTTTTTTTTGGAAGCATCTTTCAGGACACTCAAGGCCGCTGTACAGAGTAAAATACGAAAGTAAAAACACAAATACGGGTAGAAACACCAACACGTAAATCAAGCAGGATAAAATACAATAAAGTGGATGAGGGACATATCTGGAATTGGAGAGAGTAATTAAGGCGGAACAGATTGGTTTTGAGTTTAGTTTTAAACACAGGGAGGGTGGTGCAATTACAGAGGTCAGGTGGAGAGAGTTCCAGAGCTGGAGAACCGAATCGCTGAAGGCTCTGTCCCCCATGGTGGCAGGCAAGGGGTGGAGTGAGGAGGATGAAGACCGGAGAGCGCGGGATGGAGTGGGAATATGGATGATGTCTGAAAGGTAGGGAGGGGCGAGGTTGTGAAGAGATTTGAAAGTCATGTGTCATGTCATTATCCACACCGCTTATCCGGTACAGGGTCACGGGAGGGTGCTGGAGCCTATCCCAGCTGACTACGGGCGAAAGGCGCACTACACCCTGAACTGGTCGCCAGCCATAGATTTGAAAATATATAGAAGAATTTTGAAAATGATTTGTTGATTGACTGGAAGCCAGTGGATCTGCTGAAGGATGGGGGGTTGATGTGATAGGTGGAAGGTGATTGGAATCCATTGCACATCCTTGAGGCACCCTAAAGCTCCCGTATGTCTGTCACTGAGTCTTGAATTTTTACTTAGTAAACTGAATTTGAGCATATGCAGTATTGAATTTTTGGTGAGGAGACCTTTTTTTTGAGGAATTAAAAACGCATTTTAAAGTCCTACATTCAAGTTTATTGGGATATAGTTCTTAACAAAAACATTATGATCGAAAAATTCAGAATCAAATTAAAAATATACAATTTATGTAATTCGAATTCAGTTTTTCAATTCAATAATTCAGTGTTCAATTCAAAACATTCAGGTTTCAATTCAAATATCAAAGTTAAGATATTCACATTCAAATAACCAATATTCAGATTTAGTTTCAAGTGGGACAAATATCAGACCATAGTCCAGCAATTAATCCAAACTCTGTGTCAAATTAAGTGATGATTGTACTGCCTTTATTATTTTAGAGGAGGAGTAATACCTGCTGCTGTATCTTCTAGTGCTGGACGATTAATCAAAATTTAAATCGTGATTTAGATTTCTTAATTTTGAAAATGTTCTAATTGAGGGAAAAATGTTTCAGATTAAGAAAGAGTTCAAACAAATTACATATGTTCAATTTGAGAGAACCTGGCTAACCAAGATGGAACTTTACACCCTGGAATTGAAGGAGATACTTGGAAAAAAAGGCCGAGTTACTGGCACTGAAATAAGACCTATGCTCAGTTCACTCAGTCATGTAAGAGGGTTGTGTTTTATTACTGCAAATAGAATTTGCATCAAACTATTTTGGATAAGTCCATCATAAGCATTAACAGAATAAAACAATAAAAGATCTGTTAGAGCTTATGGATATCTTGCTATTTTTTTTATTTAAAGTTGAGATGCACTTTTTGGGATGTAAGCAATGCATATGTGAGCTTTTATTTATTTAAGACACTTAATCATCTTGTGTCTTTTTAAATAGCAAAACGTTGAAGCTGGAAGGGAGGGCATAATCCATTCCTTGATGAAATTCCTCGGACAGTCTGCAGAGGAACTCATCACGGACTACCAGGTAAATTACAACAGTATTACGTTTTTAAAGCTGCAATTAACTCATAGACTGTGCAGCAAACATTTTTATTTGTCACAATATTCAAATAAATTAATTGCTGCCAGTATGTGACCTGCTCTGGCTAAAGGGTTGGCATTTGGCAAAGGTTACTTTCGGGTAATTGACAAAATAAATCAGAAGGTCCAAAGTTTCGATTTTGAGATTTCTACAAAAATCCTATCCTTGAGGTTGAGGTTTCTATTTTAATTTCCGTTTTCATTGCCCTTTTTATTTATTTTTTGATTCTCATATATGCTGTTATAAACATGTAATGCAGATTGCAAATACTGTCACATATCACTGGTGTCCGGCTGAAACATGTTGTCATAATTTGAGTAATTTCATGTTTTTCTAGATCTAATCTATTGGTCAATCCACACGAGTGGGTGTTACTTGTAAATATTACTGACCAATCTCAAATGTTGAAAATGGTTTGCTCTCTTTGGATGATGCAGTGTTAATGATTGCAAAAACGTGCCATTGGAAGTCTCCTGCAAGGTGAAGATTCTGGAGCTTCTTGGATACTGCCTGAAGACAGCGATATTCAGAACTATAAAAAGCAAACACAAATTTGGGACATTATGCACCTAACCATGGATGTATATGCTCTTTCAGGAAGTCAGCAGAGAACAAGCAAAAGAGGACCAGGCCAAGCAAGTACTGAAGGTCTATGTCAGGGGTGTCAAACTCATTTTTATGGACGGGCCACATCGTAGTTGTGGTTTCCCTCAGAGGGACTGTGAACCCATATAAATTGATTGGAAAGCCAGTTTTGAAATCAGAAGCTAGTAAGTAATTGTTCAACAATTTTTCAATTTATTTTAAAAGGGGAGGATTGGTAACAAATAATTGGCAATATCTCATATCTCAGTGTTGTTGTGAAGAAAATATGCTAGAAACAGGAAGTTGATGCAGATGATTTGCCCTTTGCGGGCAACATAAAATTAGGTTGTGGGCCAGATCTGGCCCCGGGCCTTGAGTTTGACACACGTACTCTATGTCTTCCAAGCAAGTGAGGGACAAGAAGACACATCCCATGCCTCTGTTTCCATTGTTGCTTAAGAAAATGAGGTTGTGGAAATGTTGCCAGTCTCCTGCTCATGGGAATTAACTATGCGCTGAACTTACTAAATTTGCAGTACCCGTTTGAGGTGCATCAGAAGCTCTTTCTTGAGATAGATGGCCTGAAACTTGCACTCGGAGTCCATTCCCTGACTCTCCATTGAATGTTAGGCAAGCCCCCTCTCTGTCCACTTTTAAAACGTTTTGAAGACACATTTTTATTCTTTAGCTTTCGACTCAACATGTGACTGTCGTTGTTCTTCTTGTATCTACTGTACGTGTTTTAATTTGTGTTCTAATTTCCTGCTATTTTATACAACACCGTATGAAAAACACTTTGTTACAGCTCCAACTATTATAATTGCAAGTTATTTGTACATGGGTATTTCTTGTTTCGTGGACTAATACTGTGCGCAAATGCAAATGCTCGGCCTTTTATCACAAAAAATGTCCGAAGGGCAAGATCTTAATTCCTCCTCTAATATAAAACCTTCCCGAAGAACAAATCGTATAATTCTAACTTGCTAGATTTAGTCCAATGCACGATACATTTAGGCTAACTCGACGTCGCTCCAGTCAGTAAAGCACGCTTTATAGTTCACCAAAATGCATACCGTGAAATTCTTACCTTGTTTATGCGACGAGTATATTATCCCGTAAGGAGTTACACTGACGCTGTACTGCTTCTTTTTGTATTTCTCTGTTCAGGTCGTCCCTCCCGCATTTCGCCCAAAGTCAGACGGGATAGGCGGCAGCACCTCCCCGCAAGCCAGTACAAGATAGGCGGTGTGGAAGATAAAGATAACACGTCCCTCCGTTTGGATCGGGTATTGTGTTTTCTTTAGAGCTTTTGGTTCGTGTGCACTGTGCAACACAGTCTGAGCGCAAATACAAATGCTCGGCCTTTTATAAATAAAAAAAAAATCCGAAGAACAAGACCATCCTCGTCTAATATAAAACCTTCCCGATGAACGAACCTTATAAAACTTGCCCTCCGTCACAGCAAAACAATTTCTGCAACAATTTCATAATCCATTTGTAAAAAGACAACGGTAAGATTTCGTCCAGTGTACGATCAGTTTAAGCAAACTGGGTTTAGCTAGTCAGTAAAACACTCTTTATAGTGTAGCAACGTTAGTAACGCTAAATTCTTACCTAGTTTATGAGACGAGTGCTGTACTTGACTATTTTTTGTAATTTATTATTATTATTTTTTTTTAATGCTTTATAGAGCAAATTGCACCTATGACAGTTGTTATTACCACAGAAGCCATCTCAAATGGTTGCAAACTCTGAGGGTGACTTTGAACCGGAAGTCCCGCCTCAATCGTCATCTGATTGACAGCGGAATCCTGGAGCCAGAGAAGAGAAAAGAATCAGACACGAAGTTGAAGAAGCGGAAAAAAAATAAACATCGAATCTCCAAGTTCTCGAACGAGGGTGACTGTTGGGGTCTGGAGAAGTGACCGGGAGATGGAGAGCCCCGTATTTTGGTCTTGGTAAGAGGGTAACTCACTTGATGTTGACGAGGGAACCTATGCCGCTATGCTATATACCGGCGTGAGAAAACTACGGCCCGGGGGCCACATGCGGCCCGTTAAACGTTTTAATCCGGCCCGCCGAATTTGAAAAAAAAAAAAAAAAACCTTGTTAATGTTTTATTTTCAAAATAGTGTGGTTTTTCAAAGACAAGCTTTTGTTCACTTTCATTTAAAATTAAATGTATTTTTTTTCTCAGATGAGATGAGGTTACCAAAACACTCCATCCATCTGCTCCTGGTCCAGCCCCTCTGTCAAATTTTAGAACCCATTGTGGCCCGCCAATAAAAAAGTTTTCCCACCCCTGCTATATACTATAAGCTATGTTAATGTCGTCAGGCCATTATAGAGTATTTCTTCTGACATTTTGAAGGAGAAATAATACTCAACGTTTTATTTTTTTATGATGTTTGAGGCATTCTGACTGAAATACAGTTCAATTGAGGTTACCAGTAGTCATTTCCATTACCTGTCAATGTAAATTAGAATGTAACTTACTACAGTGAACCCTCGGTTATCGCGGTTAATGGGGACCGAGACCACCCGCGAAAACTGAAAATCCGCGAAGTAGCGGCGCACCTTCAAAAATGCTTAAAAAAAAAAAAGTGCGAAGTAGCGGCGCACCTTCAAAAATGCTTTAAAAAAAAAGTGCGAAGTAGCGGCGCACCTTCAAAAATGCTTAAAAAAAATCAATAAATAAAATAATAATATATATATATATATATATATATATATATATACGGGTAGAGAGAGAGAGGGTGAAATTCATGTTATAACAAAAAAAAAAAATTATTAAAACATTTTTTTATTCCCCAGCCATTATTTTTGTATTTATTCAATTACTTCTTTTTGTATTTATTTAATTACTTCGACTTTTACCTGCTGGTACGCCGTCCGGTGTGCCCTGGCATTCTTCATTTATTTATTCATTTATTCATTCATAACTGACAGCCTCGCGCTCCGCTCATGCCCGGGCGGAAGGTGTTCCTCTTCGGCTTAACAACCACGCACGCCGGCCGGTCTCCTCCGGAGCTCTCGCACGGTCCCGAACGGAGCGAAATGTCGCCCCGCTAGTGCCCGGGCGGAAGTTGTTCCTCTTCGGCTTAACTGCCACGCACGCTGGCCGGAGCTCTGGTACGGTCCGAACCGCGCGAAACGTCGCCCCAAATCGTGCCCGGGGGAACGTGCTCTTCTTTGTCCACTCTCCTCTTCGCCCACGTTCTTCTTCGGCGGACGCCGGCCGTCTAACCACTCCAGCGCCCCGTCGTGCCGCTCGGCAAAACTACAATGCCCCCGAATATTTTTTAGACCCGCGAAGCACTGAACCCGCGAAAGGTGAACCGCGAAGTAGCGAGGGTTCACTGTATTGCAACCAGATACCTATAAAATGTCATTTAATTTGCACTGTTTTGATCGCCACTGTTTTGCTCATTGAACAACAAATGAAAAGATGAATCATACACAGTGTTTGTAAAGATAATTGTCAATGTTTTATTAAATGAAATTCCAATGTAAAATTGTGTAATATTGTGTTATATAATGGGTCTACAACATACATTTCTCACAGACAAGTAGAGCTTTTTCTCATGAAATGTGTTGAAAAAAAACTAACATTTGAACATTGTTTTGCGTTACAACATCCGTGTTTACTGGTCATAAATTATTAACTTAAGTTTAATATACACTACACGAGCTGGGTAGCCACCACGCCTCAACCACCATAACAAGTTCGCTAACCCTTTAAGTCGAACGAGGTAGCTAACATATCGGGTTCAATTTGTACCAAAAATATGCTGTTGTGCCTTGTGTCTCTGTATATGTCGTCATGACGTGTCATTTGACAAAGCCTTGTGTCGATGTTAGTTGTCGATGTAACAGTCTTATGTTAGATGTCAATGTATGTCTATGTTAGATCTCAATGTGTCGATGTTAGATGTCAATCTATGTGTCTATATTAGATGTGTTTATGTTAGATGTCTATGTAAATGTTTGTTAGATGTCGATGTGTGTAAGATGTCTATGTAGAGGTTGGTTAGATGTCGATGTCTATGTAAATGTTTATGATGGATGTCGATGTGTCTGTTAGATGTCCGTGTTTGTTAGATGTGATTGTAATGGTTTATGTTATAGACGTCAATGTAAGTGTCAATGTTAGATGCCCATGCATGTTTGTTAGATGTCGATATATGTGTCATTGTTACATTTCAACGTAAATGTTGTTCGTGCAAGTTTCCAGTCCTCCAGCCACGTGACATCATGTGCGTCAAAGTGATAACTCGTACATTTCACGGAGGGAAAAAAAACAGACACCATTGGTAGTTTTGACCGGGAAAAAAAAAATCATTTATTTTTTTCGAACACCTCATGTCTCTTTCAGCGTAAGAATAAACATGACACGACCAAAATAAAATATACCAACACAGGCAAATATTTAAGGAGCACTCAAGAGATACACTTCAGCTCATTTAATCCCACCTATTTTTACTAACGCAAACCCTTCAATTCTAGCGCCCACAGAATAGTGTGCTATAATGCTATAAAAATATGGAGCCTTTACCTGACAGCGTTTGAATATAACTGAATTCCTATTGCTCACGAAAAACTGAGAAACTAAGAACAAACATTTCAAGCACAAGCTTGACTTGACTTCAACAGTTCTATTTTTTCTTTCGTGACAGCTCAGACATCAAAATAATGCTTTCCTTCTATAAAATAAAAACAGCATGACAAAAGGTGCTGAAATAAACTATATACGGAAGTGCGTGAGTGACAGTGTGTGCATGTGTTTTTGCAACGCATGTGTACACCCCGCCATACAAATTACACAATTCGTTGGGTATGTGGTATACACTTAAAAACAATTGCCTTGGAGCAAGTGAACACAACACGTCTCACACTGTATACATGCTGTAGAAGGGCTGGGCGATATGACCTCAAATCAATATCGCGAGAAATCGAGCAATTTTACCTCGATAACGATAAATGCACAATAAATTCCCACGTGGACTAAAATCAAAATAAATGCAGGAATTGCATATTGACTGTTTTTTTTATTGACCAACTGGTACACTTTACTTTCAATGAAAAATAAAAGTACAAAAATCATTTGTATGAACATTCCAAATAGCTTGCAGGGTTCGCGGTTAACTTTAAAAACTGCTTGCCCATAGGGCAAGTGCCACTAAAATTTGCCTTGCCCGAGTGGCCAAATTACTTGCCCGACTTGGGCAAGTGACAATTTTTTTTCTCTAAGAATAAAATGTTTATGGTTGTAAAATGTGCGCCACAAATGTAAATAAACATATAATCTGATAAGCATAAATTAATCTTGTTTTCATCATCAACCATGAAACCCTACTCACAAGAGCAAATGTATCATCCTGTGCAGTTATTGAAAATGTTAATTGTAGTTTTAATAATTAACAAATCTGCATGTTAAATTGGGAAAATGATATTACAGCAATCCAGATGATCAATTTTAAGTCCAGGAGAGCGTATTAATTGAGGAATCACATGAGTAAATTATGAGTGTGGCAAATTTGTGTATTCCTTTAAGACCAGTGCCTGTGGTGCTGCCTCCATAAGTTTCATAGCATAAACAGAACACAGTCACTGACACTATGTCAGGTCACATCATGGAGCTAATGAATTAACAGCCAATAATCAAATATTACTCCCTTCCTTACTCACAACTGAATTGTCTACTTAAAAATATTCGAGCTATTTTAGTCATGTCAGAGGAATCCGAAATGTTCGGATTTGAACGAACTCGTCGCCACTCGTAAACATGCGCAGAAGGTAAGAAAACTTCCGGCTGTCAATTTTCGGCCAAAATATCGTAGGTTTTTGTTGTGTTTTTCAAACTTCAAATGAGGATGCTACGACAGCGAGTTCCAATACTGCGGGATTTATTGACGTCCACTTTAACTCGACATTCACTGAACTAACTGATCCCCGTAGCGCCCGCCCATTACCCCCGATAAGGCCAATGGACCATACCAAAACATAAGGGGTTGTCTGGGTTAAACCATCACCATACAGTGCACACAAACAGATCACACCACCGTTTTCGTCAAAATTAAAGATATTTGGCTGCTTTAAAAAATGCTTGCCCGGTCGGGCAAGTTGCCCATAATTTTACCTTGCCCGTGGCCAAATTTCACTTGCCCCGGGCAATCGGGAAGCGGTTAACCGCGAACCCTGAGCTTGCTTTGCATGACTTGAACAATGTCACAAAGAAAAAGGGTACCTCTTGCGAAATCTTTTTCTGCAAATAGATTGCGCCAAGATGCTCTCATGATGTAAATAATGGCAAATAAAAAAACGCGAAATAAAATGAAAGAAAATGTCAATGCAAGCCAAATAAACAAGTGGGTATTATCGGGGAAAATGTGCCGTCTCGAGTACTCTGCTGCGCAGTCGCCACTTGTCATCTATGGAATGCACAGTTAGGCTCAATCAGGGATCCATGTTGCGACCCGACCACAAGTCGGATGTAGATGCAAAATGCTTGACATGTCTAAGCTCCCGGCCCGATGTAGTCCATATCGGGAAATACGGCTTTCATGAAGCGTTTAAATCCTGTGCGCGCCACGTAACTAGACGAGCTTTATCTTTAGCTATGTGCTAGGCTATCGCGTCCACCTCTGAGACGTTCTCTCGTATGGTGTCGCCTCCGTTCATGGGCTGTTGTCACTTGTCGAACCTTGCTTCTCACTTTGAACTTTCAGCACAGCATGGTTGTGTTGTGGGTGGTGAGAAAGCTTCTGGATTTGAATCGCCAGCAACGAGAGCGACAGACGGGTGGAGTCACATGACTAGAGGCGCTGTAGCGGTCTTAAAGGGGCATGAACATTGCCGCAGACAAAAGGCTTTTCTTTTTTTATTCATCGAATTTACCGACATGGGCAAAATGATTTCGGTCATTGTAATAAATTTCGGTAACGGTAAATTTTCGGTTTATCGCCCAGCCCTATGCTGTAGCATGGCTTTCTTTGCCGTGGGTGTCAAATATTTTACTTTGTTTTCAGAGTGCTTACAGACCTCTTGGTTTTGCCTCAAAATAATTGTCTGCAAAGCAGTCTGTGCCATCCGCATCATTGATGTGCAGGAGTAGCTTGTTGGTAATAAATAGCTGCAAGAAGTCCGCTGTTTGCCGCAGCATCCAGTGGTCCAGCGCTCGCAGTGAAAGTCTTGTCTGGCAGCCCGAACCATCCCCAAACATTTCGAGATGCACGCCCACTAAATTCCAGAAATATAAACATGGACAAACTTGACATTCTTCCAGATTCTGTCTCTTTGCATTGTTTTGAAGTTACTCCTGCAACTTTTCCACTTCTTCGATCCTCCCCATTGTCTGAAAAAGAAGTGTATATTTTGATTTGAAATAATGACCTCAACATACCAATACATTTGTTTATCATCTGAACTGGATTATTTTGAAACAACATTTGGGATGGACATCTGGGATTTGTTGTTGTGTATATTCAGAGTAATCCTTTTCTTGTATATAGCTAAAGCAATAGTCGCTGGCCTTGAAAATGGGTACAAGACTTGACCAAATTAAGATGCCATAAGGTCTAATTTGCCCCTTCTCGACCACAACCGATTTAGAGGCCATTAGTAACAGATTTGAGAAGACCACTTTTAAAGATATGAAGCCAGAGCTCGGCACCGGACCCATTTTTATTATTTATTATAATTTTAATGTATTATTGAGCAAATGACACAATATGTCAGTAGTGATTACCACAGAAGTCATGTCAAAATAGTGCAAATTCTGAGGTCGACTTCAAATCAGACAGGCGGAGACGAGCGCCAGAGAAGAGATGAGAATCAGAAGAGATGTTGAAGAAGCTAATAACAAAAAAAAACAAAAAAACACATCAAATCTCCATGTAGTAGCAACGGGGATGGCTCATGGGGTCAGGAGAAGTGAGCGGGAGATGGGGAGTATGAGGTGCCGTTGGGGACAAAAGTCAGGAATCGCTTCACACTTCTGAAATGCACTCTTACACACCAGTGAAATTGTTGTTGCTCATGCATACTTATGAAACGCTATCATACATACGAGTGAAACGCTCTCATACACACTAGTGAAATAGTTGTTGCTCATACACTCGTCAAATGCGCTCATACACATAGGTGAAACATTCTCATACACACCAGTGAAAGGCGCTCAGGCACAATTGTGAAATTATTGTTATTCATAAATACAACTGAAACATGCTCATGCCCATACACGAGTGAAATGCTTTCATACAAACACCCACACTGTTGAAAATGCTGTCATGAACACAAGATCGCTTACAAATACTAAAATGTAAAAATTAATCATTTATTTAGCAGGGATGCATGGTGGGCGACTTGTTAGCACGATGGTCTCACAATGCAGAGGTCGCGGGATTGATTCCGGCTTTCCTGTTTGGAGTTTGCATGTTTCCCACACGCCTGCGTGGGTTCTCCGGTTTCCTCCCACATTCCAAACACATGCATGGCAGGTTGTTTGGACACCCTAAATTGGTGTGAGTGTGAGCGCGGATGGTTGTTTGTCTTTGTGTGACCTGCGATTGGCTGGCAACCAGTTTAGGGTGTACCCCACCTACTGCCCCAAGATAGCTGGGATAGGCTCCAGCACCCCCCGCAACCCTTGTGAGGAGAAGCCGTACAGATAATGGATGGTGGGATGGCATTCATAATGGACGGCCGCCACGGTGGGCGACTTGTGAGCACGATGGTCTCACAATGCAGAGGTTGTGGGATCGATTCCGGCTCCGGCCTTCCTGTGTAGAGTTTGCATGTTCTCCCAAGCCTGCGTAGTTTTCTCTGAGTTCGCCAGTTTCCTCGCACATTGCAAAAACATGCATCCATTTACTCTGATGCCAATGTTTTCTGTACCTTATGGCAGATTTTTCTCTTTGCCGAAGACTATTAGCACTTGTAGAGCGAGGACCTGTGCCACAGTCGTCAACTGCACCCTAAAATCTGATCATTTTGTATTTTAGACATTACACACTACACAGTTAAAGATGGTCCAAAAAAGAAAAATGGATTAATGTATTTCAACTTACATAATACTCTTTAAAGAGCTGACCAGCTCATTCCCAGAGGTACGTATTGGGGCGTATTGGTCGTCTTTACAGAAGACTCCAGGAGGTAACTCAGGTTTGACCTTCAGCCACAACAGAGTGTTGGGTGTGAGTGCTTCCAAGTCGTTGAGGTCGGAAGATGTCCTTGTGATAGGCCTGCTGTTTATAACTGCTTCAGCCTCACCAAGCAAGGTATATTGACTTTCTTCACCCGAAATTTGTTCTTTTACAGTGACATTCAGGATTTTTCTCACAGACCAAATAAGTCGCTCACAGCTTCCTCCGTGGTGGGAACCTGCTGGGGGATTGCTATGCCACTGAATACCTTTTTGCAGCAAGTGTTTCTCGATTTACTTAGTGTTCCATTCTTTGATTGATTTCTTCATTTCACTGTCAGCTGATCTAAAGTTGGTTCCGTTATCAGAATACATCTCTCTCACTTGTCCTCTTCTGACAAGAAATCTTCGGATTGCGTTGAGACAAGCATCTGTGTCACGTGAAGATGCAATTTCCAGATGTACGGCTCGTACAGCGAGACATGTAAAAATCACGCCGTATCTCTTTACTTGTCCTCTAACCCTACTTACTTAGAATGGACCAAAATAATCAACGCCAATTCTCTTGAAAGGCGGATCGTCAGGTAGCACTCTTCTGATGACTCTAGCAGCTCGAGGTATCCAAAACTGTTGATGCAGATTAGCCATCATGTGGTTCCTTCCAGCGTGAGCTGTAATCTCATGAATGTATCTCAGGACTAGCTTTGTGTTATGTGAATCCTTGGCAAGATGGCTTGCTGTTTTGCTGTTTCAGGCATGGCTGCGTGGCTCAACTGTCCACCAACCCTCATGACACCATCTTGAAGTACTATATTGAACTTGTAAAGTGGGCTACTTTTCTTCACCCTTTTTTGTTTTTCAAATATGGCTAAATCTTTTTTGAAACTTCGCCTTTGACAGTATTTCACAAGTTCTCTTTCTGCTTTATCCAAGTCGTCGCAGGTCAAATACTTTCCTTTGACAGTTCTCTTGAATAAATTCATCTTGCCTTCTTCACCTAATGTGATTAACTCCTTTCTATTTTCCTTTACTCTGTCAGTAAGTCTTTCAGCTTTAGAAAGCAGGCTACGGCCTGCTTCAATGCTGTCCAAGACGAATAATGGTTCATCCACTGGCCCAGAGAATCTTTGGGCTACAGTGACTGAATTACATGCACTTGAGTCACTCATTTGACCTCCAGGTCATTAATTGGTAATTTGAAGTGGTTTTTGTGTTTAACTAAATTCCTGGACACTGCCTGATTTTTTTCAGAGCTGTACAACCACTAGAAAGGGTGGTTCCCACAATGTGAGTTTTGCTCAGGTGGCCCAACAATGTCACAAAAACAAGTAGGGGTGTGTGTGTGTGTTTGTATAAGCTACATGTTGGGGACCAACATCGGACAGCACACCCACTGTAGGGGACCAAAATTTTTGTGGGGACCAAAAATCTGGGCCCCACAAAAAAGAGCATTGAATTCAGTGATAAGAAGCTCAGGGGGAGGTCCTGTCAAAGTTTCAGGGCTTCCCAGGAAGGTCACAAAAACAAGACGAGTGTGCTAGAAATGTGTGTGCGGAAAAATTACTCAGGATCGCTGTCTAGTGGTCGGTCCCGGTACTGCATACGCACACTTCACACACTCGGCTGGTCTGCGCATGTGCAGGACAGTCTGCTTTATGTCAGGCAGCCACCCTCCCCTCCCCCACAGCCCAACCCGAAAAATTGAGATGTTAGTTAAGTATTTATTCCTATTATTGAGTGAGATTACATATTTTTACTTGGCAGCTGGCACAACAGCTAAGCTTGGAGCACAGTTATTGCAAAATAAAATAAATAAACAGTAACAACAATAACGATTGTTAATATTGTTATACTTTATAGCGTAACCTATTTATACTAATTTTCTGTATGCAATTTCAAGTGCAACTAATATAGTTGTGCATATAGATAGCCACCAAACTCCATACATTAGATAAAAATAAGAGCCACGATGTTAACCAATTAACAGTTCAAGAAAAAAGCAGACATCCAAGAACTTGCTTTGTTACTTTTGCGTGGCCAGAACTACAAACCCCAAAGCAGAGCAAACCCAAAACATCAGAGAAAGTACAATACTTTTGTCAAGGAGTGGTGCTGCTGCTTTGCGATCGCTGCCACCATAGTGAACGCGCTACCACATTCGTGCACACGCACACATGCCACACACCTGTTTTCCACGTCCTGTCAGTCCACTCCGTCGGTCCACATTTATTTCGTTGGTCAGCCATCACGGTTGGGTGCGCACTAGATCGCTGTTAAACCATCTTCTACGCCACAGTCCTCGTGTTCAACAAACATTTCTCCCGAACTCGCCTACCATGCACAACTCTCCACTTTCAAACCGAGCGCCGCTGTTACTTCCGGGTTTTTAGCGCCAAGCACTTGACGCTAGCGTGTGACGTCATGGCGAAATACTAGGTTTTAAAATAAAAATTTTCTTTTTTTTGTACAGTCTAAGTGCATGGGGTTATGATAGATCGAATGAGTATACCTTTATGTACTCACTAACATTTATGTTGATCATAAAATGTTGTTTTGATGAAGAAAACTGTTATTTTTTAGAATCAATTGGCTTAGGGCACTTGGGCAAACTACGGCCCGGGGGCCACTTGTGGCCCGTTAAACGTTTCAATCCAGCCCCCCAAACTTGAAAAAAATTAAATGAATAAGCCTTGTTAATGGTTTATTTTCTAAATACTGTGGTTTTTCAAAGACATATATATTGTTGTAATGCTTTTGTTCACTTTCGTTTAAAATTAAATGTATTTTAGGACTCATTGTGCCCCCCCCCCTCCCAATCAAAAAGTTTGCCCATCCCTGGCATAGTGGATGGGCCGAGGAGTTTAAAAGGCACACATCATGCATTTTTCAGTCAGTTTTAGCCAGGGCTTGGTATGGGGAAGACCAGCTGGTTTACATGTAATCATTAAATTTTCCCAAGTTTTATTTAAGTTAATTGGACAAAACAAAAAAACGCAATATTCTTCTGCCAGAGAGTATGTAATATTCTTCTGCCATTTTATTGTAGAGGGCCATTTTGAGCCCCTAACAATATTATTCAACCAAGAGATCATGAGTCGTCGCCCACTTACTTTCTGAAGTCAGCTGGGATGTCACGGCTGTGACCCTCGTGAGGATAAAGTGGTTCAGATGGAAAAGTAGGACTAAGGGCTTTTTCTCAGGTTTCCATGCGCAAATCCATGTATATTAGGTTAATTGGAGACTCTAAATTCTCTACTCATCAAATGACATTCGTGACCCTGATGGATAGATAAAATAGATTATTAATCTGCCATGGGAAGTCCAAGGTGTCTGGTAGAAAGAAATGCATTCATACACTCATTACACAGTCAACCAAGCAAAGACACAAAGCCTAGGGCAGGGGCGGGCAAACTTTTTGATTGGAGGACCACAATGGGTTCTAAAATATGACAGAGGGGCCGGACCAGGAGCAGATGGATGGAGTGTTTTGGAAACCTCACCTCATCTGAGAAAAAAAATACATTTAATTTTATATGAAAGTGAATAAAAGCATTCCAACAATAATATTTGTCTTTGAAAACCACAGTGTTTAGAAAATAAAACATTAACAAGGTTTATTCATTAAATTTTTTTCAAGTTCGGCGGCCCGGATTAAAACTTTTAACGGGCCGCATGTGGCCCCCGGGCCGTAGTTTGCCCTCGCCTGGCCTAGGGCATAAACACATACATGTAATATCCAATCCGCTTATTCTCACAAGGATAGCGTGCTGGAGCCTACCCAGCTGTCAACGGGCAGTAGGCGGGGCACACCCTGAAGTGGTTGCCAGCCAATCGCAGGGCACGCAAAGACGAACAACCATCTGCGCTCAAACTCACTCACAAATGCAACCTCCACACAGGAAAGCTGGGTCCCGGGATCGAACCCTGCACCTTGGGACTGCGAGCCGGATGTCCTAACCAGTCTTAACTCATTAAATACCAGCCATTTTCACTGGAGCAACCCACTCAATCCCAGAGTTTTCCTGGGTTTTGACTAATATTGCAAGGCCCACAGAATATTGTATTCTAATGCTATATAGACATGGAGCACACCCGAAGAAAGATGAGACTCTCTTCTTTCAACAGAAAAAAAATGTTTGTTCCTATCTTTTTCCATTCTTGAACAATCGGCATTTGAAAATAGCTAAATTTCATGAAAACTCCAATCCCTGGGGAAAAAACTGAGAAAATGAGCTTTTTGTAAACTGATGCATTTTGACCATAATTTGAACTTTGACACTATTATTTATGGCTTTTATGACACCTCTAACATCTAAATAATGCATGCCTTCTATAAAATAACAAAAAAAAGCACAAAAAATATGTTTTTGATAAAATAAATTTATTTGCACATAACACTAAACGACTGAACTGTTGAACTATGTACAAAAATGAAATACATCAGTGTCATACATACTTTTTTTTTGTGTGATATAAAATAAAACAGTTGCCTTGATGCAAGGGCACACAACATAGTTCACACCACATTCTTGTTTCACTCCGTTTGCCTTTGCGCAAACAGACCCGACACTTTCGTTGTGGTCTGGCTTTGCTGGTCCGTGGAAAATAGGCGAGCTTGTGTTTGTCCACTGGGGTTTGTGTGAAAATAATTGTCTGGGAAGTGATTGCTGGCATCCGCGATGTGCTGCAGAAGCTCATCCGTGAGAAACAGCTGCAGGAAATCAGCTGGCTCCTCAGACTCCAAATGGGCAGCGGCATTCAGTGGTCCAGGGGTTGCTGTAAAGTCGATTTTCCTCGGTTGCCATCCAGTGTGACGCCATCCGGAACCACTGCTTCCTGATGCACAACCTGTAAATTACAGAAATATAAACAATTGGAAATATATATTTATTGCTGCATTTTATTGCTGGCGTGTGAAGTTTCATATTATAATTTACCTTTCTTTACACCAACAAGACGAGGAGGAACTTTCTTGCCGCGGGATGCACAATCTGTGAATTTTAGAAAGTATGCATGATTACCACACCATTCAGTATTGTTGTTTTCTCGTCGGGGAGGAGATACGCTCGCGTCTAACTGCACATTTATGCGACATTTTCTGCCCGCAAGATGCATGATATGTACAATAAAAGCATGAGGGGTAAAACCACATGTTCAATGGTAACTTGCGAGCGCTTACCTCCTCGTTCGGGGGGATCTGGTGAGGACTCTCAGCTGCTTTGGCTATTGTCCGAAGGCAGGCGATGCAGGCCGCAAGGCACGCGCACCCTCTTTAGACGCCTGTTTGTTGTGACGACGACGAAGCGTCATCCTCTCAACCAAAGCGTCTCCATCGCCTTGATGCTTTTAGGAAGCTTTTTTTTACAAAAACGCATTCCTCGATCGTCATTTGCTTGGAGGATTTCATTGCTAACGCTACTAATGCGACTGCTGCTAGTGCTGCCGATGCTGCTGCTACCCACGCTGCTCTCCACACTTATAAGTCTACCCCAGGATCCCGCCCCCCATTTGTACCTCTGGCGCAGATTCAAGGCGGATCTTTTGCACCTCTGCCCCCTGCTGGGTGATTTTTACATGATTCACAATGCGGACAAGGCTGATTCTCAGTCAGAGGTTGCATCAGACCCTTATGTACACTATGACGTAAAAAAGACAGGAAACGTACTTATACGTCTTTGGTAGAGGGCGCCATTGCATTAAAAGACGTCTTTGTACGTCTAAGGGAGTAAATGAGTTGAACAAAGTACAGGGTCCTTCACCTGACTACAGATGATCTTCTGGGGACTTTATTTGGTTTTAATCACTTTTGGGGTCTGTATCTATGCACACTCCCTGGTTTTGCTACCTTCCCGGGTACCACATACACACTGCTTAGTTTCTCTGCCTTCGTGGGTACCACATACATATTGCTTGGTTTCTCTGCCTTCCTGGGTACGACATACACACTGCCTGGTTTTGCTACCTTCCTGGGTACCAGTCACACAAACGTCAGACGACTCAGCACATACCGACTGTCTCAGCACTACACACTTTCACTCCAAGGCAGTGCTGTGAACCAACTTACTGACAAGAGGTAGTATTTAGAATTTTAAAAAGTGCTTGAAAGGTTTTGTTCATGTAAAACCAACAGATTATGACATTATTATTATTATTTAAATCAGTATTAAACAGCATCAGCATAGGTTAAAGATATTATACAGACTATATACGATAAAAAAATACTAAACCACCCTTGCTTTTCCGTCATTTCTTGTATAAGTTAACACACAGATGTATAACATTTGTTTATACAAATATAACGATTAAAAAGTAGCTGATTAGAGTTTTAATTTTGTATTCATTAATCTGTAATAAAAATGGACATATTTTGGTTAATAAAATTAACAAGAAATAAAAGTAAAGGGTGTTCTAATACTTTTTTCAAGATTGTCCTAACATACATTTAATGTTTACAGTATATGTCTTCGGAAGAAGCGCAGCATTAGATTTTTTTTTTTGTTCTCTCTCTTTGACTTCTGAATTTGAATTTCTGTCACAGATGTGCTTGAATTCTATTTTGGATGATTTGTGTTAAACTGCACAAATATTTGAAGAGCCATAGAATTCAAGAATCACACCAGTGCTGCTACTCCTCCGAACGGGTGAACGCCCTTGATTAACAACCTGCGTTGAGGTGGCTTTTGAGATTCGTGGTGTGGGAGAAAAATCTCTGAAGGCATTCTTAGACTTCAAGAGAGGGTCCACAATTTTCAAAGATTCACTTCCGTCTGAATCAGAGGCCTCACTTGTATCCGGAATATATTCATCTCCACTGTCATCTGAGTTGGAGTAATAATGCTTATCCATTCCAAAGTCAGCCTGTTTTTTTAATCTAAAAAACAACAACAACGAAATATAAAGGATAGAAGGCAGGAGACCAATAAAATATATGCAATTTGCTTGTAAGATTCCCTGAAATCTATATGGGTTGTTTACCTGTATACTTTTGGTCCTCCTGAGCCTTGGGATAGTAATATGGTCTGGGTCTGAGGCGCAAAGTTCAGGGGCAGGATTTGACAATGATTCGTCAGAATCTGTGTCGTTATTCCAAGGAAGATTCAGCCCATATTTTTTGTCCAAGGGAGGAGACTGGGTTGCATCAGAGTCCAAGAGAAAATTGAGAACCCATTAAATACTTAATCCCCAGAGGAATCTGCACAGAAAAAGGTCTTAATTCTATTTGAAAAAAAAAAAAAAACTAAAATATTGATGAATGATATGACAAAATAATGTAATAACAAAATTAATTGACCGTAACAAAAAGCTCCCGGGAGGAAAACTACATTAAATGTTTTTTTAACAGGGCAGTGAAAATATTGGAAAATAAAAACGATAATAAATAAAATAATATAAAAAAAGAATTCAATGTGTATCGATGGACCCATATGAAATACTTATATCGCTATGTACTTATCAGCCATATCGCCCAGCCCAATATGTAACTGCAACTTCAAAACCTCGGGCCATAACAGGATTGTAACATGGGATGCATATCTTCATTCCTAAATTTGTAGATCCCGAGGAGGCTGCTCAATGGTCCTGGTAATCTAAACCTCAACCAATTCGGTCACAGCCAATGTTCTCCATCCTTGTTAAGAAGTTTTGAAATGATTTAATAGATATACTATTGCAAACTATACCAGAATTTTAGACATTTTAAACTTTTGATCACAATTTTACCTATTTTCTAAAAATCTGAAGAATCCACATGCCAAATCACCTGCTGTAGACACATAGGTTCTGTTCTGACAGATAATTCAGTTACAGGTTGTGTACTTAAAGCCAATAAGAGGGCAATGCAGCAGTCGACAACCTGACGAAAGCTTAAGTCTCCCAATGAGAGAACTGTAGTGGCTGGTAGGTTCTTAGATTGTAACATAGTAAAGACATATACTAGGCATAACTGTATATCATATGATGATGAGGGAAAATATTATTAGCTACGATTTATGTCCAGATATATTAGAAAACTTGTCCAACCAGCACAGGTCTATCTAACTGTAATTTTAACATCTCAAGACACGACAGGATGACCACATGATACGCATACCTCCTTTTCAGAGTCTGTCAAAACTTGAGAAGGCTGCTTCGATGTTCTGGTGGCATCAACCTCAGCCGATTCAGTCATTGTCGGTTGTCCTCCATCCTAATGAACAAGTTGAATATTAATTTAATGAATTAAAAAAAGAAAATGGATCAGAATTTTACACATTTTAGGCTTTGGCCACCCAAAACAAAAACTAACAAGTTCACGAATGAAACAAAACCAATTACTTTAGCGCATGACAATTAATCTTCAGTAGAGATATGTTGTGACTGATATTTCAGTCACAGGTTGTCTTTTGAACGCCACCAGGGGCGCAATGGAGCACAGGACAGCCAAAAGTCTTCTTGTCGGACACCTGTAGTGGCTGGTAGGTTCTAAGATTATAACATAGTAAAGGCACATACAACTCCTAACTGTATTTCATATGATAATGAAGGAAAAGATGATTAGCTATGATTTATGTCAACAATAAAAATGGCTCTACGGGGTCCCCACAAACACAAACCTGACAGTTGGGTGTCAGATGGCCAACATACCTGACACGCAATTCAACTCAACTGGACCCCACAACACAAGAAAAAGCTGAGTGAGCCTCAAACCAGACATACACATTCACTGACAAATATCCTGTGACACCAGATATATTAGAAGTCTTGTCTAATCAGCACACGTCTATCTAACTGCAATTTTAACATCTCGAGACACGACAGGATGAGTACACGATACGCATACCTCCATTTCTGAGTCTGTAAAGCCTGGAGGAGGCTGCTTCGATGTTTTAGTAGCATCATAAATTTATTGAATTAATTATATTTGAGGTTGGATTAGATTTTTACACATTTTAAGCCTTAGCCACCCAAAACAAAACATAAGCTCATGAATGAAATAAAACTAATTAATTTCGCCCATGCCAATTAATCTTCTGTAGACGCGTGTTGTGACCAGTGTTGTTTTTGGCAGGCATTTTAGATTTTGTCCAAGTCATTTGGACAAAGTGCTGATTTGTTTACATCACATTTAGTCATCCCAATTCGTTATAGTTTTAGTCCAGTTTTAGTCAACGAAAACTAAAAAAAGGGTTTTAGTCCAGTTTTAATCGACGGAAACGCAAAAAAAGTTTTACCCTAGTTTTCGTCAATTTATTCACAAAGGTTTTAGTCCAAGCGGCACGGTGGCCCAACTGGTTAGCAGGATGGCCTCACAATATTGAGGTCGTAGGTACGATTCTGGCTCCGGCCTTCCTGCGTGGGTTTCCTCTGGGTAATTCGGTTTCCTCCCATATTCTTAAAACATGCATGGCAAGTTGCTTGGACACTCTAATTGCCCCTAGGCATGAGTGTGAGCGTGGATGGTTGTTCGTCTATGTATGCCCTGCGATTGGCTGGACACCAATTCAAGGGTGTACCTCGCCTACTGCCGAAGACAGCTGGGATCGGCTCCAACACCCCCCGCGACCCTAGTGAGGAGAAGCGGTACAGATAACGGATGGATGGATGGATGGGTTTAAGTCCATTTGAGTTAAAACAAGGCATTCAAGGTTTCCACCCAATAACAAAGACTTTTGGATGGACTACAAAGGATTCTTCATTACAAACAGAAAAAAGTGGCAACAGTGGAATCAATGCTCACTGCTCCAAAATAAGCAGAGAAGCAAAACATTTTGTTGGGCAACTGTTGTGGCTTTATTTCACTAAAAGCAACATAAAATAATTTATGAACCACATGCTAACAATTTTGTCTCGTCAACGAAAAAAATTCATGTACATCACGTCATGTTTTCGTCATAAAAGAACCTCGTTTAGCTTGTCATCGTCATTAAAAAAGGGGCGTTAACGAAGTATTTTCGTCATAGTCATCAGTGACGAAAACAACACTGGTTGTGACTGATATTTCAGTCCCAGGTTGTCTCCTGAACACCACCAATTGGGCAAGGGGGCGCAGGAAAGCCTGGGGTCTTCTATTTTTACAGTATAGAAAGGCTAAATATCAAATTGAAACAGTGTTTTATATCATGAATATACAGGGTTGGTGCTGGTTCTGGTAGGGAAACCACAACATAAAGATGTCCTTAATTAGTCCCACAATGGGGATATTTGCAATATGGCATATGATGGCCTAACAGGGCCACCGCCCAGAAAAGAGTAACGCAGAACTTTGTAATACTGTCACTCCCTGACCAGTTCGTTGTTCCTGAAGAGCCAAACTTTGACTCAGACCCACAAATTTGAATTACAGATAGTGGACAATGGAGAACTCCCCCAGTCAGTCAGCATGTTCAACTTCCATAGAAACCTCAACATACATTTATTAGATTGCCAAACTAATTGGAAACTACATCACCAGAACACCACAAGTGGGCTCTGTTATTGTACTTAAAGATGCATCTTACAAACCTGTGTTCTCCAAGGCCAGCTGGTCCATAGTCTTAAGTTATTTCTTCGCCAACATCAATGTCTCGGAGCGCAAACAGACAGAGGTGTGGTCTGTCCTCTGTTGTCTTCTTCTTCATTTTACAGTTGGGGTGCATGTGGTCATCATTAACCAGTCTTCCCAGACTGCCATCTTCTTGAGCGGCATCAACACTTAAAATAGATTTTAAAAAAAAAAAAACAATTATTCAATCAATGTCAGAAATTAATCTTTGAGACAATCTTGTGTACACAAAACATAAAAATAGGAAATCCACAATTTTTAAATCTTCTAAATAAAATCATACAAGAAATTTCTATTGGAATCAGACCCTATTAACAGCTTGTCTTTGAGACTTCATGGTCTATATTTTCATTTGTACAGATTCAACGCATGAATAAAAGTAATCACCGTATTTTCGCAGTCATAAGCAAACAAAGCGCCCTGTCAGTCGATGCGTCCATTAAATGGACAAAGTACCACTCACGTCCATCAGCCCTTGTCATCAACAAGCTGTTGGAAGTGCATGTTAGCACACCCTGCTGGGCAAAGAGTGAGTTGTCCATGCTTACAATCGACCGTGACAAATACACCATCTGACTATAATGTTTGGGTGATGGTGTTGGAAAAAGCTGGACAAAGGGCAGCTGTCCACAATGTTTTAGTCTGTCTTATCATTTATGTTATTGCAAGCAAGAAACGTCCCAGGTTTAGACAACAGACAAAAAGTCCAAAGCATAACAGCACATCTCTTTAAACAGCCATGCAAATCTCTCTAAACAGCTATGGGATTGTGGGTCTCTGCTCCCAGAATGCATTGCTTGAATTAGCTAAGGCTGAGTGGCTTTTGTATTATTTTCATTTTTTTTGGGTATATTGATGGCATGAGAGATACATGTTTGTGTTAATCTTATTTCTATGTTTCATTGTTTGCTTGTATGATGAGTTTTTTATTTTTTTTTTAAACCGTGACTCTAAGGAGTGTGGTGAGCAGCCAAGTCCCTCCCCTGACGTTGCTTTGTAGGCTATTGCCAATGCACCTAATATTGGCCTGAGCCATTGTCAGCTATTGTCAATAGAGACTTGGCGTCTGCTGCAACAATGGGGTGATTGCTCATGTTATTGGGGCATAGTAGGCTGCTATCGGCTGTGTCAGTGTGGGCAGCTCTGCCAAGTTCATGCTATGCTAACAGCAGCTGTGCTATCGTCTTGTCAGGCGGTGCGTCCAGTATATGTTACAAAGACAGAAATAGCGGCCTCAACAGGTGTTGCGCCCTTTGACACGGCGCGTCTTTTGGGTGCGAAAATACGGTATACATTTTTGCTTAGAGAATGATTTTTCCCCTAACACTTATGGGATGAGTATGTGTTTATTTTTTTAAATAAAAACAAAAATAAGATAACATCTCAATCTTTGCCTCACCTCCAAGTTTTTTCTTGCCGGCGGAAGTCAAACAAAAAGACAGTGCCTCTTCCATCCATCTTCCTGCGTTGAGATTTATCAGAATCTATCAATTTTCCTCTGTACTCCATAATAAAGAATAAAGTCGTCTTTCCTGAAAGGGGCCTTGGTAAATACTCCTCGACCTAGTTAACAGGGAAATCAAGATAGCTTCGTCATATTTTTAAGCACACAAATAAGGAGTCATCATATTCATTTGGGCCACTATACTAATGTAGGGTGGTTTGAAACATTGCTTCTTGTGAGGGATAGAGCAGAGCCCTTCTTTATGATTTTAAAGGAACAGACCAGCCAAAATTCATTTTCCAGCATTGCATTAGCCAGTATGTATTAGGACTGAAAGTACAAATGTCAATGGCACCTGGTTACGTAAAAAAAAAACTTTAAGATTATTTAGTTTCATAACAATGACATACACTGTATACACAGTCATATTGGATCGCGTCACGTGATCTCTGTGACGTATAACGTGCTTTACACTAGACTATCAATATCGGACTTGTTCACCGGTCTATTGTGGTATAAAAATGCCGGAGGGCGTCATCAAGTACAGCCTTAATTTAGATAGAACTCCTACCATCAGGTTTCACGCTCACTGAAATAACTTGAAACTGACAAAAGAAAAGGTCAAGACACTCTTAATGTAAAATAACCACTTAAAAAACGATGTCAGCTTGGTTATCAGAAAACAATAATATATCTTAGCAAAAGCGTTAACATCATACCTTTAAATGAGTTTATATACTTCGCTTCTAACTCTGCAGTCTTGTCCAGACCCTTGACTGCATGTTCAATAGTATCCTGCTTTGGGGACTTCCTGCATCTCAGGGAAGGCATTGTTTATTCTATAAAGAAAAAAGACAGTTTTGTGTTGAGAATTATTAATACTATAGGCTAAATGGAGTTTTAACAATATCAGTGTAAGAAAAATAAATTATAAATTAAAAAAATATCAATCCCTCCATCCCAATTAACGATTTCAACCATAATAGTTTATATTGAAGTTTAAACAACAGACAGACAGATTTATGCAGTGTGACTACAAAAATCTTACCAAAATTGCATTCACAGTAACCTTTGCTTTAAGAATCATGTAATTAACCAGTGAACATCGTGTCTTACACAAAAATTAATGACAGAAATTATCATGGTACTTGCATTCTGTTGTTCTATAACAAAAGTGCAAGCTGTTAGCTCCGCAAAGCTAACGCAACAAGCTAGCGTCCCTCGTGCTCACATTCAATGCAAACCTGACCACCGGATGAAAATACGCGTCGGTTTAGTTCTTTAAATGAGTAAAAGCACCATGACGTTTTATAATTATTCAATGCTTAACTGGAGCTCGTCAATTATGTCGATGTAGGAGCACATGTTTGCTAGGCCAGTGTTGTAGGCCCACATCCATGGTGCTACTTTGTATAGTGTTTTCCACACAACTATCTCTAACCATGAACAAATGCACTCGAGGCATGTTTTGAATAAAAACAAACGAAAAACACTTACCTCTCCGTTTCAACAGCAGTTCGAACTTCGAAGTGGTGATATTCTCCAGCGTTAAGCACCTGCTCGAACTGCGAATAGGTCAAATTCAACAGCGTCTTTTTTCTGTCTTAATAAGGACGCGATGAGAGGAGGAGCGCTTGCCTTTTCGTCAGCACGCCCCGCGCGGGTGGTGCTGCTTTATCACTCTCTATCTGTGCCCGCCCGCCGGCATGTCGATAGAAAAATAATATTCCTTCAAACATTACTTTCATCTTCTTAACGTTTTGTAGTGAATTTAACAGGTTCACCACTTTTTTCAAATACACCAATGGAAAACAGGTCTTAATTGAGGAAACATACAAAGAGCGTCTCACAAACACCTTATGATGAGCAATGTAATTTGATCACGTTTTTTGTCACTGCCTGGACGTCGGTTCACTGGCCTGGTGGCAGTGGCTTGTAGACACTGTCACTGAGTGGGAACGGATCTCAAGGTGGGTCAAACTAACCCAAGCAGTGGATCGGTCCGTTTTTTAAATTTATTAATTTTTTTATTTTATGTATTTATTTATTATTTAATACAAGGGCTTCGGCTCACTACCAGTGGGCGGGACCAAAGAATTTGGGTTTCCTTTGAGCTAGGAGGCAGTCAAAGGCAGTCCAATCCCCGGCAACATAAAGCGCCTAGCTCTGGGGACATGGAATGTCATTTCTCTGGTAGGGAATGAACCCGAGCTGGTGTGTGACTAGACCAGTGGTTCTCAATTATTTCCTGTCATGCCCCCCCTACCAAGAAGAAAACAATTCGCACCCCCCCCCACCACAATTTTTTTTTACATTTCGTACTAATGTACATGTTCTTTGCATATTAATGTTAGATTGTCAATAAAATATCTTACCTTAACAAAGCTAAATTGATAAAAAAAAAATATCATTTTGAGAACGACTATTGTGAGGATCTCGAAACTCAGTACTCTGTGGTGCTAATATTGATGAGATGATAAATATGTTGAAGCCACAGAACAAAAAGATTAGATATTGTTTGGAAATTAATGACGTACATAACAAAGGAATATCAGCCTTGATTGGAGTACATTACTGCATTTAAATTTTTAATAAAAATGAAACAATTATTGATGTTATGACCACTATGAAGAATTTAAAAAAACAATATATAGGGATAATTATAGTTTTCATTTTGTTATGTTTAGTCTGTTCATGTTGCATTATTTTTATGACAAAGATGATGGTTAATCGTAGGTTTGTTGCCCAAATGTACCGTTACAACCTGATTAATGTTGAGAATGACGAACTCAAACTGGACACTAAAACGTAAAAACACATGGACTTCTTGCCCCTGTCCACACACGTGCACACACACACACACCATACACGAAGATCCGGGAGGTAAGGACGGCTGTCCTCTCCTACAACGAGGCAAGGGCCTCCACCAAGTCACCCCAGGGACAAGTTTTATTCCCTGATGGTCATCAAATTATGAGGATCTCATTCTACGCCGGAAGGGAGGAGGGGAATTTTTCCCTAATGTGAGGTTTTCGCTCCTCCACTGATGATCACACTGTTGTATGATTTCATTATGATGATCTGTCTTAAAGCCGTAAGGACATGATTTTTAAATCCACAACAGGGGGGAAATGTAAGATGGGCTGAGGATAGGTAATCAGTTTGTGTATTCATAATCATGTTTTTATACACTCATTAATGTTTAACACACACAGAGACACTTACTTGTTATTTTAACACACACACACACAGACACCGTATCCTGAAGATGTGTTTAGTTAAACTGACCTTGGGTTATGATTTTCTGCCTGCTGGAGTCCCTGGTGATTAGTTATTGATGCTTTAGTTAAACTGACCTTTATACCGTGAGTTATTGATGTTTTCTGTCTCTTGGTGATTAGTTGTTGATGCTTTTCTGTCTTCTGGTGATTAGTTATTGATGAGTTAGTTTCAATAAAAAGGCAGAACGGAGGGTGAGAGTCAGAGGGTGTGCGGGATTGAACTGGCAAGACGGCTGTTTCGCCTCCTGGCTCCCTCTCCCATTCTGAATGGCACAAAACGAAAACTTTAGTAAGTTATTTCAGTCTAAAAAAGGCGTCAGGGCATTTTTAAACCGGACAGTAAGTCGTCACTGTCTTGGTTCCTTTTTGTGCCTTGACCCATCCCGGAATTATTGAAAGGATGCAGTCCTATTTACAGGCCCCAGTGACACCCCAGGTTTCTGTTGTTTGTACGAGGGCGCTTAATAGGTACTGCTATTCACAATCGTCTTAGGCTGTTTCTTTGCAGAAGTTTATGGACAATGTGTAGTGCTGTAGGATGCAGTCTGGAGCATTCTTGACATTGAAGCTTTTGTTTCCAGCAACTGCTAATGCGACCGTGCATCAAACATGCAAAACACAGACCCTTGCTCCTCAAGAAGTCAATCTTATCCTTGTGATGCTTTCTCCTAAATTCCTTACAAATTGTGAGACTGTTGCTCTCCATTACAATTAGCACATGGTTTGGCAATAGCATCCACTGAAACAGGTTCTGCCTTTGGCGTGGTGGTTTTGTTGTTTTCCATCTTGGCGGGCACAATGACTGTTGTGAAGACTTTCTTTGATTTTGGTGTTTCTGTGATTTTGTTTTCTGTTTTATAGAATCTTTCGTGCTTGTCAACAAAGTCAACAAAATCCTTAAACTTCACTCTTCTATTTGTTCTTTCTTGGAGATTGCAGGCAAATTTTCTCCAAGATTCTATAAGTCTGTATGGAAGTTTGTTTGCCAATGCCTTTATATTAGCCATGTTGTCCAAGTCCTCCATGTAATTAACATCTGCCATTATGTTCAAACAGCCCATAAGGAATAATGTGAAAGACTGAAGTTGTGAGAGTATGTAAATAGTTTGTGTATTTTTAATCATGTTTTTTATACACTATTTGTATCAATGATAATTACACACACAATCACAGACACGCACATCATTGCTTCAGCACACATGCGCACACCCACACGCTTGTTTTAAGTTTCACTTTCCATAGGTTTCGTTTTTCTCTGAATAAAGTCCAGAGGGATGGGCGAAGGAGTCAGTGAGAGTGCGGGAGAGTGAACTGGCAAGACGTCTACTTCACTTCCTGGCTTCTCCTCCCATCGCGATGGAGAAAAGACAAAACCTTCCCTGGTTATTCCTCTGGTTCTCTGCATTTAATTCAGTCTAATGAAGGCGTCAGGACCTTTTAAACCTGACATTTATTGGTGCCGGTCAACCCGGGAGCCACACCCGGACGGGCGAACGTCGCTGGATATTTCGGGGGCCAACGAATCTGACGTCAGCGCTTCACCATTTGAAAGCGGGTCCCTGAGCTGCGGCGCGGCCGTCCGCCCGGATGTCGGTTCCCTGTCGGACCAGGCGGATCCGGAGGAAGCCAGGTATTGTTTTTCAAATTATTTTGTGCCACCATTTTAAAATTTAAAATATTAACACAATTCGTAAGGGGTGATTTATGTGAGTAAGGAAGAGCGCGCCGGCCGTTTTGCAGTAGTTCGGTCGAAAAGAAAAGAAACTGGATCGTGCTCGTCTAAGGAGTTATAGAAAAATAATTAGGCCATAACTCATTGAGAAACTGGGTTTCTCGGGAGACTGGGTCTCCCTTACGGAAAGCACGGTTGCGTTGATTGACGGTTCTGCGGTCCGTCTGATAAAAAAAAAGAAGAAAAGAAAAAAACCGGATCGCGTTATTCAAGGAGTTACAAATAGTATTAGGCCGTAACTCATTGAGAAACTGGGTTTCTCGGGAGACTGGGTCTCCCTTACAGATAACGCGGTGGTAAAAAAGAACGTCCTGCGGTACGTCTAAACCGGATCGTGTTGTTTAGGGAGTTACAAAAAGAAGAAATTAGGTCGTAACTCGTTCAAACCGACAGCACGGTAGAGTCTATTAAAAGTTCCTCGGTGTCGATAAACAGAAATTATCGACGACTTAGAGGTCTACTCACAATTTCACATTGAAATTTAGGGAATAATAAGGCATTATTTTTGGTGGTTTTTATTATTTTTATTTGAATATTGTTTGTAGCTGCGCAGCTGTGTGTGTGTGTATGAGGACAAAGAGAAAAAAAAAAAAGGTGGGGGTTTGCGTGCGTGAGGGGGCGTGCGTGCGTGTGTGTGTGTGTGTGTGTGGGTTTGGAGAAGTAGCTGACCAGACAACAGCAAAAGAGAAGAATTTGCAGAGAAGCTGAAGAAAAAAAAAAAAATAAAAAAAACCCGCACACACAACACCAGATGTGGAATGATCATTTTGCAGTAGGCAAAGTGAGTGAATGGTGTGATTGGGGATTACAAATACCATTTGGTATTTTATCCCGTATAATGCAATAAGGGTTATAAACAGAAATAGTATTTGAGGATGACAGAGAGGGTTGTTGAAGAAGGGGGAGGGGGGTGCAAATGCCCCCTACATCCTGAATTACCCCCACCTCCACATTATCAGGTAATGCCACATAGAATGACAACTAGATCAGACAGAATTGCATCGATAAGACAAAACCCCCCAGAAAAGATGGACAAACCAAAAAAGCGCTCACCTCAATGTGCTGCGTGTATAAGTGACAGTGTGCATTTGTGGCAGAGGCTGCACTCGCCCTACAGGGCTGCACATACATAATTATGAGCGATATTAGATAAATTAAAGTATTTATTATGGGCAAAAGATAAAGATGGAACTGTGTGTGTCGTTTTGTGGGCCCGTGTATATGTCTGTGTGTCTGTCTGAGTGTCTGTCTGTGTGTCTAAATGTCAGGGAGAGTGATCAAAGTGGTTGGAATTATGCTAAAAGGATTGATGAAGTAGAGATAAAATGGAATCAAGGATTAGTAACCAACAAAAGGCTACTTATGAGTGACGAGATCTTATTGAGAAAAATAATTCCCAAATTTACAAAAGAAATTAATAAAGAAGATGATTTGAGGAGATAAATTCATTTAAATTTGAAATTAAATAAAATAACTTATACAACGGGATAGGCTTAAAAGAAAAGAGAGAAATAGCCTGATGTGCGTTTTCTGAAAAATAAAGAAATTGAACCCAGACGCCTAGGCTGGTTTAAAAAGATGAGTGAAGATAAGGAAGTTCATAAAAAAAAACAGGATCTTGATAAAATTCAGTATTTAGACTCATGGAAAGCTGAACATGGTTTTAATGGTCAGTTAAAAACACGAAAAATAGCCGCATTGCAGAAATCAATCATAGCAAAGACAAAGAAAGACCACAAAAAGATGAAGAAAAATGGCTTTGAGGAAACAGAATATTGGATGAGGGTAGCCTTAAAAAGAGAAGAGGGTGACAAGAAACAGAAAAGATGAGACATTTGGGCAATACAAAGTGAGAATGACAGCTGTGTTTCAAAACCACAGCGGGCTGCAGGAAGATGGTGATGTGGATGGGGCATTTCAACAGCAGTTGAAGAATGCTTTACATGCAGGATCAAGAGAGGAAATTCATAAGTGGGTAAATAAACATTACATTTGCCTGCCAACAGGTACCCTGGAGGAGTATGTAAATCACGCCCTCCATGCTGAGAAGATAGAAAATAAAAAGAAACAGAGGTCTATAGACACTTTTTATCAAAATAAAGGTCAGAATGTCTTTTATCAAGGTGGAAGAGGCTGAGACAAGGACGCCTTCCCACCGGAGATGATATTTTTGACAGTTGTGGCAGATCAGGACACTTTGCCAGAAACTGCCGTCAACCACACAGGAAGACCACACTAAAAGAAGGCCAGATAGCAAGAAATTGCCTTGAGAAGAAGCAGCCTTCAGCATGACTAAGATAGAAAGATTAAAGAACAGATGAGTTTTTAAATGAAGAGGTTTTCCTAAATTTACAAAAGATATTGGCTTTTGATTAAATGATTGAGCTGAAATAACCGTATTGGTAATGGGACACCAATTACCCTTTTTATGTGACATTGGTGCAGATAGGATTGCTTATAATAAATCAATTTCAAATGATAGGGCAAGTGAGAAAGGGGCCATAGTCAGATTTGCAAGGGGAAAAATGGAACAGAGTAACAGAATTAGAACCTGTGTGGTTGAGGGACCCAGAAGGCCACTGAGTTGGTTGCATGAATTGAAATTAGTTTTATTTTTACAGAATAATGAGAGCCCAAGTTGTGGGGATGTGATTAATTTACAGAAAAAGTTTAGTGATGAGATAATTTATATTTACATGATTCAATAGACAAGATATATCATTTTGATGATGGTTTTTACTTAATTGTATACTTGCGTCTCCTTCAGAAAGGGAGAAGTAGGTGTTATGAAATTTTAACAATTGGATGAAGCTTCTGAAAGTGAACATGAGGAATTTTTGCAAAAACATAGGTGTTTCTTGATTTTTTTAAATTTTGATTCGAGACATTGGTAGGTTTGAGTGGTTGTGGAAAAACTACAGTGAATTTGGAAATTAGGAGCAGACTGTGGAGAGGCTCTTGTGAGGAGGAGGATAGAAATTAGATTTTGCTTTTTGGTGAATTGAAGAAATAAATATTTTAGATTTCATATTCCAGTTGATGATGTTTATATTAAAGTAGGCCAGAGATGCAATGAAATGCAGAAATATAAATGATACAGGAAAAATTTGGCAAGGGCTATAATTTTCATTAAAGCAGAGAAGAAATTAGAAATTGCAAATAACATTGATGTGTACTTGTCCACTTTGAAGTAGAATTAACATGTTCATTTTGTGATAAGAAATTTGTGATTATGTGAAAAGGGAAAAAGAGAATTACAGGCTTTTCAAATAAAACAACCTAATTTAAATTGGCCAACTTGTAAAATGGAAAAGAAGATTCTAAATTATGCACAAAAAGCTTGAACGTGTTGAGCAGAAGGAAGAAAAAGAGAAAACATTTGAAAAAAAGAAGGAAGCAGAGAGTCTTGTGATAAACAATAACTTTTCAGGACGAAGAGAGAAGCAACAGAGGATCACATGGCGAAAGGAAAAAAAACTAACATAAAAAGTGTGTGTAGAAGGACTTCTACATCAACATGCGTTTTGCTTATTAAGCCGTGATACACTGACAATTGGACTTTAATATCAGAATCAATAAGCAAGGGCGAATTTAACCAAAAGTCAAAACTTTAAAAGGTCGCATTGTCAGTGATAAGCGGGAAGAAAAATAGTAATAAAACTTTGCCAGACCACTTTTGTGTAAACACTTTCCTTGGGACTTTCATGACCTCCATTAAGTCCCTGACCTTTCATAGATAAAGTTGGAGCCCAAAGTCTCTCAGGGCTGTAATTTATGCGGCAGAGAAAGAGCCCAACAGGCTTGGGGTGAGTTTAAAACAATAGTATCATGGCCATAAAATGGGTTGTGTATGTTGGAACTTGTGGAGATACACTGCAAGATTGTATTTACAAAGTATCTTAATGCACTACCAAATTATTATTATAAGCCATTTGGGCAAACAGTGACTGCAAAAAATGGCTTCATGGACTTGTGTTGCTGCAGAAACACAGGAAAGTGAATCCATTTGCATATTAGTCACAACAATTTGGATTTCGTGGCAGAGAACCACTTAAGAGTGTGATCAAGAGCTTTCACTGCTGCTTTAAGGAATGAAAAAAATGACATTCCATCACACGACATTCACATTGCACGGCGATTTAATTGTAACATTACATTAATAAGGTGCGATGCATTTAAGCCCAGCGCCATTCTTTTTCCACGCACCATTTAGAAGGCGCCACACGACTGTGGAGCCGTCCAAATTTTCACCAAACCCATGACTTGACTTTTTGACATATTTTCCTCCCGACTGGAGGAGTTAAGACGTGTAGGACTTGAAGACCAGGTGCACCTTCCAGACTGATAAGAAAGTGTCTGAGAACCAAGGTTGTAGGAAGAAATCACGCTGACTTTTATGCGATGGGAGTATTAGTAGTGCGATACCAACAGATAACTTGTAAAAGAGAGAAATTGTTAGGATAAGCAGGAAGAGCGTAGGCGGTTGTGAGCTAATTAAAATTTGGAGTTTCCCATCTTGTATGAGCTGTATGGTTACAATGTGAACTCACAGTCAAGATAAAATGTTCTTGTGTTCTGTTGATTTTGGGCGAACGGGTGCTTTAAAAATCACAAAAGATAAAAGAAAAGTTGCGCATAAAGCACGTCTAAGTAAGTATTTGTAAATAAAAAAAATTTCTGAACAGAAAATGACACGATTACGATTGAATAAAGGCTGGAGCCAAGCCATAACCTCAGAGTCAACATAGCACAAGAGGTTTCATGAAAGCACACACACACACACACCCCCCCCCCCACACCCACACCCCCCCCCCCCCACACACACACACACACACAGTAAATCAACTTGACAAGTTGATCTCAGGCCAGGGAAAAAGGCACCACTAATTGAACATGCATATTGGGTGGACAATGATGCAAACATTGAGTGACACACGAGCAGATAGTCGTGTGTCAACAGGGGGAAGTATGATATGAAATTGTTCCCACATACAGACTTTTCAACAAAAAAAAATTTTTTTTGGACACTGTTATTTGTTTGGGTTGCAATATTGTTTGACTATGATTGATATGTTTTCAAAATGGATCAAGCTGTTTCCAACAACACATGCTGATGCTAAAAACGATTGGGAAAAGTGTTGTGTAATCAAATTATCCTGACATTTGGAATTTCAAGAAGTGATTTGAAGTGAAAATGATGCATTTTGTGAATGATGTTGTAACAAGTGGGACAGTTGTTAAAAATGGACTCAAAGCGTCACTGTGCATAAAGTCTGCAGGACTTGTGGAACGCACTAATGAAAAAAAAAAAAAAAAAAAAAAAAGGAGACAATGGCCAGACTGTGTTTCAATCACAGCAATGAGGACAATGCCAGCCGAAGGAAGGACACTATCCCCTATAGACTCTCAGGTTCATCAGAACCACCAACAAAAAACATGTTTGACCGAAAAAGATGCAAAAGACGCAAATACTGGTCAAGTGTTTTTCTGATTCACAGAGAATTCACGTCCGTGTGGAAGACCAACTCTTCTTCAAGGTGTTGAAACGACTCCGTTGGGGGGAAGTGAATGCTGAGATGGCCCTCGCCAGATGATGGCGGTGACCCCGACGCTGCAAAGGTCGCGGGGCGTGGCAGCTGGATCCACCAGTTGCAGTACAAGCTTCACCGGTTTCCAGCTAAAGGCCTAGCAACGCGAATCCCTCCCCGAGTCACAATCTCGGACCACACGCACATCAGAACCACACCACCAGCCACAGATACGAATGTTGAAGCCACAGAATAAAAAGATTAGATATGGTTTGGAAATTAATGACGTACATAAAGAAATTTGAACCTTGATTGAAGAACATAATTGCATTTAAAGTTTTAAAAATGAAACAATTATTGATGTTATGACCACTATGAAGAATTTGAAAGACACAATATATATCGGGATAATTATGGTTTTCATTTTTTGTTATGTGTAGTCTGTTTTTGTTGCATTATTTTTATGACAAAAATGATGATTAATTGCATGTTTGTTGCCCAAAAGTAACATTACAATCTGATTGATGTTGAGTATGACAAACTCGAACTGGACAATGACGAACTCGAACTGGACACTGAAACGTAAAATGAATATGGACTTGTCGCCCAAGCCCCACACACGAAGATCCGGGAGGTAAAGACGGCTGTCTCCTCCTACAGCGAGGCAAGGGGCCTGCATCGAGTCCCCCAGAGACAAGCTCTGCGTGGAGACAGTTTTGTTATTTTTCACTAGGCACATTGAAATGTATTTTTATATGTTTTATTCCCTGATGACTCATCTTAAAGCCGTATGGACATGATTTAAATCCGACAAACAGGGGGGAAATGTGAGAGTATGTAAATAGTTTGTGTATTTTTAATCATGTTTTTTATACACTATTTGTATCAATGATAATTACACACACAATCACAGACACGCACATCATTGCTTCAGCACACATGCGCACACCCACACGCTTGTTTTAAGTTTCACTTTCCATAGGTTTCGTTTTTCTCTGAATAAAGTCCAGAGGGATGGGCGAAGGAGTCAGTGAGAGTGCGGGAGAGTGAACTGGCAAGACGTCTACTTCACTTCCTGGCTTCTCCTCCCATCGCGATGGAGAAAAGACAAAACCTTCCCTGGTTATTCCTCTGGTTCTCTGCATTTAATTCAGTCTAATGAAGGCGTCAGGACCTTTTAAACCTGACAGAAGTGCAACACCATCTTCAGACTTGATTGTTGGCCAATCCATGGCTTCCTTTAAATATGCTTCTGCTATCATGAAGTCATCACCATAAAACTCCTTCAAGATTTGTTTTGCTTTGGTATATCCTGTCAGAGGTTCCATATGGATGCAGCTCTTCACCAACTCATGTGGTTGTTCACTAGTATACTGCAGCTAAAATTGAAGATGATCACGGTTATCACTTGTACGGCCTTCAATCCCATGTTCAATGGCACCTATACAGGTTTTATAATGCAGAGGGTCGCCTTTAAACGTAGGAATGGAAAGTTCGGGAAGTAGCGATGCTTTTTGACTCTTTGCTAAGTATTCTGCGACACTGGCTTGCTGTGAGATTGCTTGGCAAAGGCCATCAAGCACATGTCCCTGTTGTTCTCTACTTTCTGTCTGATGTGGAAATCTAGCCATTGGAATAGTCGAAGTGGGAGCATTTCAGGTCAACACTGCTTGTTGCTCTGATAGGCTGTGATGGTAATTGAATGTTTTTCCTTGTTTAAATTGTAACACACTCATCAGGAATGTGGATACCATCCTCCTGGGTATTTTCATATCTTCTCAAGACATCCAATTTAGCATCAGACTCAGGGAGTGCCGTTTGCATTGCATGCATTTCCTTCTTTGCCTTAATTGCAGCTTCTTCTTGCTCAAGTGCCAACCTTTGTTGTAAATCAGCAGCCTTTGCCTTTAAACATGCTCGTTCCATTTGAGCCTTTAATTTAATTGAAGACGTTGACAGAAGTGAGCTTCTGTCTGTTAGATTCTTTACTTCTACTTCTATGGGTGTAGTTAGTTGATGCAGATCTACTATCATCAGGTGATATTTGTTTATTGCATCCTTCCTCTGCACGTTTCAAAACGTCCTTCTTCCATTGCTCACATTTCCATTAATTACATTTTTTGGATCAAACCAGTTATTTTGGTCATCGGCAAAATCCTCTTCAGTCTTTAAATTTTGCACACCGGAATTGAGGTCCACAAATTCTTGCTCCATGCCGCTAAAGCAAACACGAAGCTCAGTTTTTTACAGCGTCAACATTTGCATCATCCTCCATCAATTGTTCAATTTGACGTTGCATGGAGGTCAATTGAGCAAATTTGCACCTGCGTGCCTGCATCCGTTTAGGCTTGTGATCTTCTACAGCTTTTCTCCGTCATTTTTAATGTCCGCTTTCCACTGTCTTGTTCCTCCATGTCAATCCACAATCAAGCAAACAAAAACGTCAAACTGACTGTAGCGTCTCAATTTGTAGGTCAGCTGAATGACGATCAAAGTTTTAAGCAGTTTACTCACGCACCTGTTACGTGCACGTCCTTGTTAACTCGCGATGCTTGTCAAGTATGGACGCATGCTAACAGCTAGCAGCTCATTGTCCCGACTGGAAAGTTGCTCCTTAGCTGTGATGTGCCTAGGGTTACACTATCTATCATTAACAAACACAGCCAGCCCTCCTCTTTCCTCTTTCCAGTGTCCTGTCCGCAAGTAGTATTTGGAAGCCGTCAAATTCCACGACGGTGTCCGGCGTTAGGTCTGTTAGCCATGAATCCGTGAACATCAGCAAGCTAGCTCATTGGAAGTTCCTCTCGTGCCGCGTCCATTTTCTTGGGAAGGTATCTAACATTTCCCATAAAAACGGACAGGAGGACGGGGTGGTCACGCCTCCTCTTTGCCTGGCGTTTCGCCCCCGCGCGACATCCCCCGTCTCTTCCTCCTCAACTCGTGGGGGATATCGGGTCTCGCTCCGGGAGTCGGCACGGGGTTAGCACGAAGTGCTAACAGCTGATCTCTTGTGTAAACGATTGATCCGTAGCTCCCAGTGACATCTCCGGACACGATCACGCAAAAAACAGCCCCCAGCAGCAATAAAACCACCGCAATTTGGATGTCCATTGCTGCGATGAGGTAAAATAAATAAAACTGGGTAAAGGAAAAAACACGCAAAAAAGGCTCAAATAGTGAGCCGTGCTGCTTTAGCAGGTAGCCACTCGCGTGGTGACGGAACCGTAAAAACAAATGTGGTCCCATCAAAATCTGATGGGATATTTAAAAATAAAAGCGTGAAAATTTGCTTATTTGTCTGTCGTCACCAATGATTAAAAAAATTAAAATCATTACAAAATCCTCAAGCTATCGTGATACCAGACAAGTTCTGCGGGACACCAGACCACCCCAGTTGTCCACAAAAAGTGGTCACTTCAAAATTTGATGTGGCATTTAAAAATAAAAAAATCACCTGAAATATGCACTGTGATCAACACTGATTTAAAAGAAAAATCTTTAAAAAATATCCTCAAACTATCGTGATACCAAACCAGGATTGGGGATACTAGACCACACCAGCTGTCCACCAAAAGTGGTCACATCAAAATGTGATGTGGCACTTCAAAATAAAAGTAGCCTGAAATTCGCTTATTTCACGGTCATCACCACTGAGTTAAAAAAAAAATAGCTCGAGCTATCGTGATACCAGACCAGTTTTGTGGGACACGAGACTACCCCAGCTGTCCATAAAAAGTGGTCCCATCGAAATCTAATTTGTAATTTCAAACTAAAAGTTGCCTGAAATCTGCACATTTCACTGTCATCATGTCTGACTTTAAAATTTCATTAAAAAATATCCTCTAGCTATGGTAATACCAAACCAGGTTTGGAGGACACAAGACAACACAGCTTTCCACCAAAAGTAGTCCCATCAAAATGTAAGGAGGCATTTTAAAATAAAAGAGCTGGAGCTGTCGTAATACCAGACTAGTTTTGTTGGACACTAGACGACCCCAGCTGTTCATCAAAAATGGTCCCATCAAAATCTGATGTGTAATTTCACAATAAAAAAAAACCCACCTGAAATATGCACATTTCATTGTCATCAACACTGATTTTAAAATAATCATTTCAAAATACCCTCGAGCTATCGTGATATCAGACCCATTTTGGGGGACACTAGACAACCCCAGTTGTCCATCAAATGCGGTCCCACCAAAATGTGATACGGCATTTCAAAATAAAAGTAGCCTTAAATCAGCATACATCACTGTTATCAGGCCTGACTAAAATATCATGACAAAATATCCTCCAGCTATCATGATACCAGACAAGACATATTTCACTGTCATCACCATTGATTTAAAAAAATTAATTAAAAACTAGAGCTGCGAGCAGCTATAAAGGGCCCTCGCCACCCGGACAACGTTGGGGTACTGGCACGTTGGAAATGTGAAATATTTCCGAGAAATAACGTGAGGAATCTTCAAGAGGAATTTGCTTGTAGTTAAAGTTAGAGCAGCTTTTGTTTTCAAAGCCTCGTCAATGTTTGAAGTAAATTTGTTGGCAGGCACTACAGGTGCATCAAATCAAAGACTAATAGACTGAAAAACATTTTCTTTCCGAGAGCCATCACCATTCTGAACTCTCACACACATGCACACACACACGACCACCCTTACCTTGCTGAACAGCGACGTATTGTGTTGTATTTCTCCAATTTCATACTATTTTCCATCACAATATTTATTCTCTTATTTATCTAATTTATATATTTGATTAAATTATTGTTGTATTGCACTGGAGAGGGGAGCTCCCTAATCTTGTTGCACACTGTACAATGACAATAAAAGGATTTCGGATTCTGATAAATTTAGAATGGCCGACTTCCTGTTCAATTTAGCATACGGCTCCATGAGACTTTTTATTAGGTCTTGGCTTTGTACACACTTCATCAAATTTTCAGTTTGGTGAAACAGAGATATGGGGCTGTTTTTTTTTGTTGTTTTTTTTTTCTAGGGGGCGATAGCGAGCCATTTTTAAACAACTGTACGACAAAATAATAAAATATTGTGAATATTGAATCAACTCCCGGTTGAGTGGACGCTGGCACGTTTGGCTGCCACTGCTCACCGGTAACTCTCAGAAATTTTTTGGATCCGCTTGTTGTACCTGCTTTAGCAGTTTACAATCCCTCCAGTTACAGTGATTTTATTTATTATTATCTGTATGTTGAGCGATCCCGATTCTCATGAATGCCACCCACCGATTGCATAGTCGCTGACGCGTCTACTGTGGCTAAAGTTTAGCTTACCTATCAAAGTTAGCACCTGTCTGCCATGTGGACCCGCAGGCCAGTCTGCTTCTCGCACTTCTGCCTGTTCCTGTCATGTCATCAACCTGTGTCAGGACAACTTCAATCCACTGCCGCTGAACTCCGCTGGATTTACCGACACATGCCCGAGGGAAACGCACCACCACCACTGCTCCTCCTCCCGAACATCGCTCGTCGACCCTTGAAGGATTGTATGGCAATTACCGGCATTTTAAACATTTATGGGACAGAATGTCAATTATTTAATTTAGCAGGTTTATATTTACTGAATATGCTATGATCGCAAAATTCCGGACGAACTCGCGAGGCTGCCCGGCTCACCGTGGCTTGTCATCGGGACCGGGAGGCGGCGCAGGCGACGCAGAGAGAGGAAGCAGAAGCGGGGCTGCAGGTCCGGTGTCTTGCTACGGCTGCGACGGCAGCCCCATAGGCAACCACTGCCGAGTCTGTACCTCACCAACGCCAGATCCGTGGTCCACAAAATCGACGACCTGGGATTACAAATCCTGGGAAACCGCTATGTGCGAGACAGCAGTGTGATCGTCGTCACGGAATCCTGGCTGCACGCAGACGTCCCCGATGCTAGCATCCAGCTGGCCGGGCGCTCGCTACATCGCGCGGATCGGATAAGGGACACCGGTAAGAGACGGGGCGGGGTGGCTCTGTGTTTACGTGCATGAGAACTGGTGCGGCGATAGCACGATCGTCGAGAAGCACTCTTCCCCCGACATCGAGTTCATGTCCGTTAAATGCCGGCCTTATTTTCTCCCGAGGGAGCTAACGGTCGTGATTGTCACAGCTGTTTACATCCCTCCCGACGCTAGCACTAGCACGGCGCTCTCGCTACTCGCGTGCGTCATCAATAAACATCAGCGGGCCCACCCTGATGGCGTTCACGTAGTAGCGGGAGACTTTAATAAGGCCAATTTAAAGACTGTACTCCCAGAGTTTCACCAGCATGTCAAGTGCCCAACGAGGGGAGACAACACTCTCGACCATGTGTACTCGAACATCAAGCACGCATACAGGGCCCTCCCACTCGCCCCCCTCGGCCAGTCAGACCACCTGTCCTTGCAGCTCGCACCTGCATACATCCCTCTCAGGCGCAGATTCAGGCCCACCACAAAGACTGTGAAAACCTGGCGTGACGGCGCCATGAGTGAATTACAGGACTGCTTTCAAGACACAAACTGGGGCCTCTTTGATCATCAGGACCTTGATGTCTACACACATTGTGTAGTGGACTACATCAAGTTCTGCATGGAAACTGTGTCCCTACACAGGACTATACGGACCTTCCCAAATGCGAAGCCCTGGATGTCCAGCAGGGTTCGCTCTCTCCTCAAGGCCCGTGACGCTGCCTTCAGGTCAGGCGACAAAGCCCAGTACAGGGTGGCTCGTGCTGACCTGAGCAAAGGCATCAAGCTAGTCAAGGCAACCTACAAGGGGAGGCTGGAGGCCCACCTTGCCAGTAACAGACCACGGGAGGTGTGGCAGGGTCTACGGAGCATCACCAACTTCCGTGGCAGCAGCACGACCTCTGCAGACCCGAGTGCATCGCTGGCAGAGGAGCTTAACTGCTTCTTTGCTCGCTTTGACTCGCCCCAACCGTCACACCCCCGCACTTCATGCTCCAACTCCCCCCCACTCACCGTAGAGGAACACGATGTGAGGCGCGCGCTCCTGGCTGTTAACCCCAGGAAAGCTACTGGACCCGACGGAATACCAGGCAAGGTCCTCAAAACATGTGCCCACCAACTGTCACATGTATTCTGCAGGATCTTCAACCGCTCCCTGGCTCAAGCAGTCATCCCCTCCTGCTTGAAAACTTCCACCATTATTCCTGTCCCCAAAAAGTCACCAGCCGTCCACCTGAATGACTACCGTCCTGTTGCTCTCACACCAGTCATCATGAAGTGCTTCGAGAGGCTGGTTCTCCAGCACATCAGGGACTGCCTTCCTCCCACTCTGGACCCCTACCAGTTTGCATACTGGGCTAACAGATCCACTGAGGACGCCATCAACACTGCTCTGCATGTTGTGCTGGGCCACCTGGAACAACAGCAGAGCTATGCAAGGATGCTCTTTGTGGACTACAGCTTGGCATTCAACACAATCATCCCAGACATCCACGTCGCCAAACTTGACATTCTCGGCCTCCCTGCCCTCACACGCATCTGGATTAAGGACTTTCTGACCAACAGACCCCAGACTGTGTTGCTCGGCCCCTACACGTCCTCCACCTGCATGCTGAGCACCGGTTCCCCTCAAGGATGCGTGCTGAGCCCTCTCCTATACGCCCTCTACACCTACGACTGCAGCCCGGCCCATGGCAACAACACCATCGTCAAGTTTGCTGACGACGCGACAGTGGTCGGTCTGATCTCGGAAGGTGACGAGACAGCCTACAGAGAGGAGGTAAAGAGACTGACAGCTTGGTGCAAGGACAACAGACTGCACCTTAACACTGCAAAAACAAAGGAGATTGTCGTCGACTTCAGGAGGAACAAGACGGTGCCGCCCCCCCTCTGCATCGAAGGCGTGTGTGTGGAGAGGGTCCACACGTTCAAGTTCCTGGGAGTACAGATCTCCGACGACCTTTCTTGGACTCACAACACCACAGCAGTGGTAAAGAAGGTCCACCAGCGTCTGCACTTCCTGAGAGTCCTCAGGAAATTCAACCTGGACAGGAAGCTGCTGCTAGCCTTCTACCACTCGTCCATTGAGAGCCTGTTGACGTACTGTGTCTCCACCTGGTACAGCGGCTGCACTGAGGCCGACAGAGTGAGGCTCCAGAGGACAGTCAAAACAGCGCAAAGGATTATTGGCTGCCCTCTCCCCTCACTGTCGGACATCTACACCGCCCGGTGCCTCAGAAGGGCTCTCAACATCGTCAAAGACAATACCCACCCAAACTCACACCTGTTCGACCTGTTGCCCTCTGGCAGGCGCTACAGATGCATCAAATCGAGGACCAATTGACTGAGAAACAGTTGCTTTCCGAGAGCCATCTCCATTCTGAACTCTCACACACACACGAGAACACCCTTACCTTGCAGAACAGCATCGTGATGTGTTTTTATATACCCTATTCTGTACTAAATTCCATTGCACTCTCTTATTTATTAATCTAATTTATATATTTGTCTGTCTTATTGTTGTATTGCACTGGAGAGGGGAGCCTTCTAATCTCGTTGCACACTTGAGTACAATGACAATAAAGGGATTTCTAATTCTAATTCTAATTCTACTACGCATAGGAATGACTGATTGTAGTCATGGTCTTTACTGATTTATGATATTATTTTCACATGCTAAAGTTATATTACTTAGTTTATAAATGTGTGAACATAGTATTTTCATGACCTACACTCACATTCACATCATACATATTCAGTCTGCACATTACAAACTGATGACAAGCCAGACAGCACTTCATGGACAAATATGACAAAGCACATTCTCCACATAGGACATAGAGATGCAAACATACCAAATTGGGCACTGGATTTAGTTTTAAAATCGCTGCATTGACTCCCCGTGTGTTTCAGGATTGATTTTAAGGTTCTTCAATTAGTTTTTAAATGCCTTAACGGTCTTGGGCCATCCTCGCGGACCCTGAGGTCCTCTGGCACCGGCCTGTTAATTATTCCTCGGGTGAGGACTGGAACACATGGCGAGGCTGCATTCAGCCATTCTGGTCCTCGTCTATGGAATAGCCTGCCGGAGGACATCAGGTCCGCAGAGACTGTTGATATTTTTAAAAGGAGGCTCAAGACCAGACCTGGGCATTGCACGGCCCACGGGCCACATCCGGCCCGCCGGGTGGCACTGACTGGCCCGTATGACAGACCTGGGCATTGTATGGCCCGGGCCACATACCTTTGGTTGACTCTGACCGCGAGTGTAAGGTTAATTGGAAATTTCAAAATAAACATACTTTTTAATTTCACCTCATTCATGGGCGAAAGCTGCACTGCTTTTATTCTGAAATTTTTTTTTTTTTTATTCCCGCACAATGTGCGTCGCACATAATGACGTAATGCGTTTATCAAGACATGCGCGCGATTGAATCACAACAAGACAACGTTCGTCCTCAAAAATGTCCGCTCAGGCTACAAAAAGAAAGGTAGATGCCGAATGTAGAATTTTCAACAAAAATTGGACAGCGAAGTATTTATTTACTGAAGTTAGAGGTAAAGCTGTGTGTTTAGTTTGCGGGGAGCAGATCGCCGTGTTGAAGGACTACAATTTGAGTCGGCATTACCAGACGAAACATGCAGAGAAATATAAAAACGGCACCAGATAACAATGAACTGGGACACTTTTTCTCAAAATCACAGTTCAGTGACAGTCAATATGTTGTATCTTGCTTAATGTTTGGTGCAAAAAGACAATATTGTGATGTCTTTAAAATGCTCAGAACCTTTACACAACTATCCAACAGTATATGGAACTCAAAATGTGTTTTGAAGTGAATGTGACAGAATATGTTTACTAATATGAGTCACAAATAGTAAAAAATGTTAATATTTTGTCTACCATTGTGTTGAGAAATTTGAATGAATACATTTTTGTAAGGCAACCTCATTTTTTCAGTTTATTTGGTATTTAGTTTCATTGCTTAACTTTAATGCCAGCTTGTCAAAACAGTGCTATTTACTGCTTTTTAAAAAAGAAATACAATTAATATTATGCAGAATTGAGTTCAGCCTTTTGGCCCGGCCCTCCACAATATTTAATGTTTCTTATGTGGCCCCATGGAAAAAATAATTGCCCACCCCTGCTCAAGACTCACCTTTTTTGTTTGGCTTTTAAATAATTTATCTTAGTCTTTTAATTCAGGATTGTCATTTTATATATTATCATTGTCTTTAATTTTTTTTAGCTTCTTTGTCTTTTAGTATCATCATTTTTCTTATATATTTTAGCTGCGTCGTTTTATATTATTGTCTTTTAATTTTTAGCTTCTTCTCTGTCTTTTAGTATCATAATTTTTCTTATATATTTTAGCTTCGTCTTTTTATATTATTGTCCTTTAATTTTTAGCTTCTTTTTTGTTTAGCATTATCATTTTCTTTTATATATTTTAGCTCCAGTGTTTCCTCAAGGGGGGCCTCCGCGCTGGGAGGTGTGGCTGGCCTTCTCACAGGGGGCTTCATCCCGGAGGCTCCTTAGGCCCGGCGGACCGGGGCCCTCTGCACTATGTGTAGGGTCTACCCCGGTCAGTCTGGGCTAGGGGTCTGTGTGTTGGCGCAGCTCCCTGTGGGCGTGAGCCGTCATCCCTCTCAGCGCGGATGACCTACCCTGGGTACATTTTCTCATATGGTTTCTCTGTGCCTTACCCTGTCTTTCTACTAAGATGGTTTATTAAGTTGTGTGAATGCGAGTGTTCTGTGTGTGTGCGAGTTCAGGCGTGTATGTGGATGTGTCTTGTGTTTATGTTGAGTGGGTGGAATGGGTTTTAGTTTTTCGTTGTAATTTGGATGTTTTTATTGTACAGCACTTTGAGCCGCATTTTATGTATGAAAAGTGCTCTTATAAATAAAATTTGATTGATTGATTGGAGGGTTCAAGGGGACGCCATTGCAAAAACACATTCTGAAAGACATAATTTGATTTTGGAGCACACATACATGCACACTGACAAGATTACAGGGGAATACCAGCAGGAGAGACGGAGAGACTTCCCGCCGGAGAAGGCCAGCCGTGGAATACCAGTCTTGGGGACCAGCTGGGAATCAACCATCCAGACAATGATTAATCTGGAGAGGACCTTCCCTTGGACGTAGACCCGTGCCGGGGGAAGAATGTGAGGCTGGGCTGAGATAACGCACGACTCTTTTCGACTGTGCTTGCCCAAGTACATTTTCTCATGAGATTAAGAAAAAGCCGCTCAGTACTATTTCCTGAACCTCCGCCCTATTTCCTACCTACCATTCATTTCAAAAGTCCTAGATAATGTAGTCGCCACTCAACTCCACTCTCATCTCACCTGCAATAACCCTTTCAGTCCGGTTTCCGTGCACTTCACAGCACTGAATCAACACTACTCAAGGTCACCTCTGCTCTCCTCATTGCAGATGACTCAGATTCATTCTCCATTGTCATCCTTCTTAACCTGACTGCGGCCTTTGACACCATCTCACACACCATCCTTCTCAAAAGACTTTCTTCCATCGGCATCACCCACACCGCCCTCAACTGGTTCCATTCATACTTCAAAGACCGCACTCAGTTCATCCAGCTTAAATATTTCTCATCAAAGTCCCTCCCAGTCACCTCAGGTTTGCCCCAAGGCTCGGTCCTGGCCCCCCTATTATTTATCATATACCTCCTTCCCCTTGGCAGCATTTTCCGAAAATTCAATATCGCTTTCCATTGCTTCGCGGATGACACCCAGCTCTAGCTCTCCTGCAAACCCAGCATATCACTCCCTCCCACCTCCGTCACCTCCTGTCTATCTGAAATCAATGACTGGTTTTCTAATAATTTCATGAGGCTTAACAGCGACAAAACAGAAGTTATTCTTTTCAGTACAAAATCAATACAATCCAAAATTGGCAGTTTTCCCATTCCTGTTGGCCCCTCCATTGTTTTCCCATCCCCTCAGGTCAAAAGTCTGGGTGTCATCCTTGACAGCACTCTATCTTTCCATAAGCATAATAACACAACCCGGTCAGCCTACTTCCATCTGCACAATATCAGTCAACACCGCCCCTCCCTTTTTCCCTCATCCACTTCTATTCTGGTCCAAGTCGAGTCAAGTCAATTTTATGTGTATAGCCCTTAATCACAGACAGTCTCAAAGGGCTTTACATAACCACAATCAACATCCACTGATCTTAACCCCCAGGAGGGCAAGGAAAAACTCAAAACCCCATTGGGGGAAAAGTGAGAAAACTTGAGAAGGGACCACAGATGGGGGGGAAACCCCCTTCCAGGATGACCAGGCTGCTTTGGATGCCAAGTGGGCAACATTTGACACATACAATGATGCTATACAATGTTAGATGAGATAATGTGAGAGTCAATTAAATGAAGTGCTGCAGGAAGATGACTTTAGTGGAGTGGGTCCTCATCCAGGACCGTAATCGCCATGGCAGCATATCCGAGGTTGAGCCTTTGATCTTGAAATAGTCAGTTTGGGGTAAATTCAGAACAGCCACTTCCAAGTGAATCACCATCACCTAATTCCCAAGCCGTGGAATTGGGAACAGAAAAAAAAGAACAGAAATAGTAAACAGGCCAACAAGTAGTTCAACGAAGTGCTGAAATATAGGGAAATCAGAAGAGGTGCTGCATGAAGACGACTTCGGCAGAGAAGGTCCCTCCCCGGTTGGTCAGTGCCGTAATCTTCATAGCAGGTCACCATCACCTAATTCCCAAGCAGGGGAAGAGGGGGCAGAAAAGAGGAGAAGCGGCAGTAAACAGGCCAACAAATAATTAAATTAGATGCTAAAGTATATAAATAAATGTCGCGCTGCAGGAAGACGACATCACTGGAACAGGTGCATGCCCAGTTTGTCAATGCCTTAAACTTCCTAGTGGGTCACCGTCACCTAATCCCCCAGCCGGGGAAAAGGGGGCAGAAAAGAGAAGATAAGAGAAAAAGCGGCAGTAAACAGGCCAACAAATAGTTCAACTAAATGCACAAGAGTATAAATGCGTCTTTAATAGTGTTTTGAACATTTCTACTGAGGTGGCGCCTCTAATACCTGAGGGTAGTACATTCCAAAGCATTGGTGCCCGAATAGAGAACGCTCTAGAACCTGTGGACTTCTTTTTGGCTCGCGGGATCACTAAAAGACCAGCATTTTGTGAGCGAAGGTTTCGGGACGGAACATATGGTACCACGAGGTCAACGAGATAGGAAGGTGCTAAGCCATGCAATATTTTATAGGCAAGTAGCAGAACTTTAAAATCACATCTCAAGTGGACCGGAAGCCAATTCAAATTGGCAAGTATCGGGGTAATATGATCAAACTTTCTCGTTCTAGTCAAGAGTCTAGCTGCTGCATTTTGAACTAACTTTTAATACTAGACATGGGGAGACCCGAGAGCAAAACGTTACAATAGTCGAGGCGAGACGTAACAAACGCATGGATTAAGATTTTTGCATCACAAGTTGATAGAATTGGGCGAATTTTAGCAATGTTACGCAGATGAACAAATGCAGTTCTAGTAATATTTTTAATGTGCATTTGAAACGACATAGTTGTGTCAAATATAAGACCGAGATTTTTTGTTGAATCCTTTTGGGCAATTTATCGATACTCATAGTGGTGTCTTTGAAAAAGGTACAGATGACGCGCTGGTCCAATGATCAGCATCTCGGTTTTATCTGAGTTAAGACGCAAAAAATTGAAAGACATTCATAGTTTAATTTCGGCAAGGCATGCCTCTAATTTATAGCAATCACACGGATTCGTTATATCCAACGGCATGTATAATTGCGTATCATCAGCATAACAATGAAAACTAATGTGATATTTCCGTATGTTATCACCAAGCGGTAGCATCTAGTACCAATCCCTGCGGAACTCCGCGTGTGATCTTACAAAGATCAGAAGACGCATTGCCATGAATTACACGGTGCGTCGTCTCCGACAGATACGAATTAATCCAAGAAAGCGCTGAACCTGAAATGCCAACACAAGTTTCAAGGCGTTTTAATAATATGTTATGATCAAGTGTCAAAAGCGGCGCCAAGATCGAGTAAGAGTAATACAGTGAACCCTCGGTTATCGCGGTTAATGGGGACCTCGTAGCGGTCGCTGCTCGGGCCCTAATAATAATTTCTACAAAAACAATAGGGACATCGCAGCGGCCACTGCTCGGGCCCTAATAATAATAATAAAAATAATAATGATTTCCACAAAAACAATGGGGACCTCGTAGCGGTCGCTGCTCGGGCCCTAATAATAATTTCTACAAAAACAATAGGGACCTTGCCGCGGTCGCTGCTCGGGCCCCAATAATAATTTCTACACAAAGTCCATTGTGGTGACCCGCCCCCTTTTAAGTAAATTCAAAGTGGCCGACTTCCTGTAAAACCTAGCTCATTGCTCCAAGAGACTTTTTTGTAGGTCTTGGTCTTATACATACAGTGAACCCTCGCTACTTCGCGGTTCACCTTTCGTGGGTTCAGTGCTTCGCGGGTCTAAAAAATATTCGGGGGCATTGTAGTTTCGCCGAGCGGCACGACAGGGCGCTGGAGCGGTTAGACGGCCGGCGTGCGCCGAAGAAGAGCGTGGGCGAAGAGGAGAGTGGACGAAGAAGAGCACGTTCCCCCGGACACGATCGGTGGCGACGTTTCGCGCGGTTCGGACCGTACCAGAGCTCCGGCCGGCGTGCGTGGCAGTTAAGCCGTAGAGGAGCACCTTCCTGTTAAGGATGTTTCTATCAAAACAAGCCTGAACAAATGAATCAACCAGCCAAGATTGTCTGTCATTTACGCGCGGGGCAGCCCTCGAACTCCGAGGCGAAGCCAGCGTGTTCGACTGCACACATGGTTTTTATTTGCATCAGCATAAGCAATTTGAATATGCAATACATACAGAATGGAAAACTTGACATTTGACTCCATCCCACTTGCCCACCCTCTTCCTGCCTATTCTAACGGTTTCAGCTTACAAGACACCTTTTGTTCATACTTCTGCTTATTCTAACAGCAAAAGTTCACTCTGAACTTCATTTGACCTGTGTAGTGTATTTTCACAAGGCTTAACGTGTTGAACTTATTTTATGGCCATGACGATATTGTTGCTTTAGAAATACCAAGCCTTGTGTTGGACCTCCCTAAATGCAGAAGTTACAGCCTTAAGAGGCCTCGGGCCCCAACATTATCTACGAAGGGTTAAAGAGGTCATCAACACCCCAAGGGAGGTGTTTACAGAAAAGGGTTCTGGCGTTGGGGAGTCACATTCGCGAGGAGGCCGTACCTGGCACCCGTAGCTGTCGAAAGTTTAATTAGAGGCCAGAAAGATACGAATGCATGTGCAACAAAGGGGGCCTGTAAGATTAGTTATAGTTTGAAACTTGCTAAGATGACAAACTAAACAACAAAACTAACAGATGAACATACAAACTTAAATTTCTTTAACATATCCCTCCTGTTTATCAAGTTTCAAATCTCATCATCAAAGGCTGTCGCTTGAGGGGGGAGAAAAACTACCCAAAAACTCAAAAATTCTTGGAGAAAAGGGTAGAAACCCATGCCCCGAACGAGAAGCCCAAAAAAATAATAACAATTAAAAGATAATAAAGCAAAGCTAATGCAGTTTTTGGTCCAATACATGTATGTACAAAATAAACCCGGAACATCAAACATTCACAACTGCAACTCTTTTCTGTGATGCAAGTTACATGAATCAGTGACCTTGAGCGTTTTTTCAGAGGCTGCAGGTTTTATTTGATGTGCGTGTAGTCAGCAGTCTGCGCCTGTGCAACTCGTCTGCGTTTGACGTTGTCCTGGTCTCGAGGTTGTGCGCTGACCATGCACAGCCCTGCAAGGAAGTAGATGATGCATCTGGTCGACAGGGCAGTGCCCAGTTGCTGTTCGGCGGCTTGCTCCATCCTTCCGAGAGGGGTGTGTTTGCCACGGAAAACCCTCTTTCCAACTGTGGTCTTTTGTTGGTACATTGGAGTGTACGTGGTGGAGATCCTCTCCAAGGGACTTGCGTCGCTCAGCCTTCAGCAGGGACCGGAGAAGCTTGCACTGCGACTGATGGTTCCAGCCGCCACGCCCCTCGACCTTTGCTGCCGTCGGGGTCACTGCAATCACCTGATGAGGGCCGTCCCAGCGTTCACTGTCCCAACGAGGTCGTTTCAGCACCTTGAGGAAGAGTTGGTCTCCCACATGGACGTGGTTTATCTGTGGATCAAAACACACTGGCCAGTAATTGTGGTCAAACATGTCTTTCATGTGGACTGGGACAGATGTGCCAGTCGCTGGTGATTCTGATGAACCTGAGAGTCTATGTGTGAGGCCATATCGGATAAAAAGGGGATAGTGTCCTTCCTTCGGCTGGCACTATCCTCATTGCTGTGATTGAAACACAGTCTGGCCATTGTCTCTTTTTTTTTTCTCTTTGTCTTGATAAGTCAGTTCCATTCGTGCGTTCCACAAGTCCTGCAGACTGTATGCAAAATGACGCTTTGAGTCAATTTTGCAACAACTGTCCCACTTGTTACAAACATTATTCACAAAATGCATCATTTTCACTTTAAATCACTCTTGAAATTCCAAATGTCAGGATAATTCGATTACACAACACTTTTTCCAACTGTTTTAACATCATCATGTGTTGTTGGAAACAACGTAATCCATTTTGAAAACACATTAATTATAACCAAACAATATTGCAACCCAAACAACTAACACTTTGTCTAAAAAAAAGTTTTTTGTTGAAAAGTCTATATGTGGGAACAATTTCATATCATACTTCCCCCTGTTGACACACATGTGTCACTCATGTTACTCCTCTACTCCTCAGCAATGTTTGCACCTTTTTTCTCCCAATGTGTGCATTCAATTAGTGGTGTATTTTTCCCTGGCGTGAGATCAAATTGTCAAGTTGATTTGCTGCGTGTGTGTGTGTGTGTGTGTGCATTACCCCTTGCTGCATTGTCAGCGAGGCAGTATTCAATTGTAATCGTTTCATTTTCTGTTCAGAAAATTTTGCATTTACAAATACTTATTTAGACGTGCTTTATGCACAACTTTTCTTTCATCTTTTGTGATTTTTTAAAACGCCGTTTGCCCAATGTCGACAGAACACATAAACATATATCTTGGCAGTCAGTCCAAATTGTAAAATGTTTTTTAGAAAACATCTTACAATTCTGGATCAGCACAGAAGTTTCTGCTGCTTGTCCTGCACATACAGATTTTAATATCCCTTGAAACAAAATGCTTTGTTAAAAAAAAAATTCCCACCCCTTTGCGGCCGTCAAAAAACTGTCTCTCCAGTCGGGAGAAAGGTGTCCAAGAGGTCAGGTCGCTGTTTGGTGGTAATTTGGACTCGGCTTCCACAGTCGTGTGGTGTGCCTTCTACTGGTGCGGGAAAAAGTGACGCTGGGCTGAGCGCACCTTATCAGTGTAATGTGACAATTAGGTCGCCGTGCAATGTGAATGTGGTGGGTGAAGGCTGCTTGATCCAATTGTTGTGACTAATATGCAAGTGATTTCATGAGCCCTGCGCGTCTGCAGCCACACAAGGTCATGAAACCATTTTTTGCAGTCACTGTTTGCTCAAATGGCTCATAGTTATTTGGTAGTGCTAATACATCTTAATCAATGAGTTCACACTTGACAAGTTCAAAAGCTTGTCAACCTCAAGTGTTCAAACATTTTTTTTTTCCTCAAATGTCATTGGCTTGTCATAAATGATGTCCAGCAATAGTCGTGTGATTTCTAAGTACTTTGCAATCCATGCCTGGCAATAATTGCGTACACCTATAAGGGACATCATTTACTTCTTTGTTATTGGTTTTAGGGCTCGGGCAACGCCTTCTTTTTGCCTGTCACCAAAAATGCGCCCCTTTTCAGTCAAAATGCGGCCTAAATATGTGACTTCCTTTTTTAACAGCTGCATCTCATCGGTTCAGTTTGATGACGCATTAAGTAATTCTCGAGGTCAAACATATGTTTAATATCTTCCTCAATGTCCTCACTGTTGTCACTGTCAGAGGGGGAATCCAGAGGTTTGGACATCAACTCGCAGTCCGAAGCCCCACTGGGGTCCCGGCCTAGTCATTCATTTTCCCAATCGTACACTTCCTTAAAACAAGTTCTCAAACCCTTCATTCATTATGTAAATTACTCGTCTTCTCCTTGGCCGCCCTCGTGTGCAAGCCTATCCTAGACGCTCACAGCAGAAAAAGAAGGGAGGGGGGGGGGCCTCACTGTTCATACGCCAATCACGCGGTCCCCAGGCAACCAAGCTGCCAGGGGTTACGCCCCCTACCAAAGGCTCCAGTTTACTGGCCACTCCTCCCTGCCAATTTACGAGCAGGCAATCTCAAGCCAATGGCAACAGCTCCTTCCCCCTAAACTTTCCGCTCGTTCCAATTCACTTACGCTTTCCTTCTGGCATCTGCCCAACCTACTTTACCTCACAGTCATCTCCAACCCCCTCTTAACTTTCCGCTCATCCTATTTCACTTACGCTTTTCCTTCTCAACCTACCTTGCCTCTCAGTTAGAGAACCAAATTCTGCCCCCGCACCTCAGGTTTGACACCACTTAAAATTCAAAATCAGGAAACACCTATGCTTTTGCAAAGATTCCTCATGTTCACTTTCAAAACCTTCATTCCATCTTTCATAACACCTACTTCTCTCTTTCAATTCATGCAACCAACTCAGTGTCTTACATCCCTCAACCACATAGGTTCTCATTCTGTTACTCTATACAGTTTTCCACTTGCAAATCTGCCTATGACACCTTTCTCACTTGCCCTATCATTTGGACTTCATCAATCCTTTCTATGGAACATTAATTGTTCCTTTCCCTTTTCTACACATTCTTTTTCTTTCTTTACACATTCCTTTTCTTTTCTTATTAACTTCCAATCTCTACACTGCAAAGTTTCCCTGGACTTTACTATACTACCCAATACCCCAATTTTAGAAAATTGGACCAGTTTGTCAACACCTAGGGTGTTCTAAAAACTGGTTTCTCATCAGTAGGACAGCAACTCAATTTTCCTGTTGTGGCAATTCTCACTTCAACTTTTTCAGGTGGAGATTTCTTGTCTATTACATCCACAACAGTCTGCTGTTTATAATCCTACTGTATTACATGGGATAAAATACCAAGTGG